>NW_017670850.1:181398-334338 GCF_001879085.1 Nicotiana attenuata | reverse complement strand
GGATGTTCTTGTTGAGAACAAAAATTAATACAAGTTTCAGGCCGAATCACTCTGGACAGTTGAAGAATTGGGAGACCTTTCTTTTGGTTTTTTTTATTAACCACTGGCCGGATTTGTGTGGGGATTTTGGGAGATGTGATGGTGGATTTAAGATGAGGGGCAACGAGGATTATATGGTCAAGATTTGGTTGAGTTTGGAGACTCGCTCGCCCGCCGTGGGGGGGGGGCGGAATTTTCCGGCGGGCAAAAAGCCTTGGGGTGGTGGCGGATGGTGTAGAGACAAGGCGAATACAGGGGTCTTTAGGTTTAATGGTCGTTGGACATTTTTATGTAAGATGAGGGAAATAAAATTGAGGCCATCGGATGAGATACAATAAATGGCCAGGATTGATTTTGCACCCACGAACTCTAAACGACGTAGTACTCTCCTCAAACTACGTCGTTTCATGTGCCTCAAGGTCTGGGGCCCTGGACCGGGTATTTGGGTGGGACTGGGCTGGATCGGGTTTCAGGGGAGGAGAATCGTTTGGGCTTATGGACTTTAAATTGATTTGGCCCAATATGACTTAACACTCTTTTGTTTTGCTTTTCTTTTTAACTTCTTTTTCCATTTTTTCAAATTAACATTAAACATGACTAAATTAATTCTAGACACGTAATTAACTAAAAAACCACTAATTAAACTAAATGAATAATTATCAAATTACTTAAAAAACAAATTGAAAAGAAAACTACTCAAGGATAAAAGTTAGAATAGAAAGCAAATTGAACTTCTTTTGTGATTTCCCTTTTATAAAACAACTTTATTAATTAATCCTAAAATGTTAAATTAAATCCTAAATGTAAATGCACACATTTTTTGTATTTTCATTTAATTAATAATGACGGACAAATGCAAACAATTGATAGAAAATGCCACACAAAATTCACCAAAATTGCCAAATAATGGAAAAATTATTTTGTTTTTTAAATTTATGGGAGTAATTCAATAGGGCAAAAAAATCACGTGCTCACAGCTGCCCCTCTTTGCTCGGAAACCAACGAAGGGTTTTCGTGCAAAGATAAAGTGAGCGGATACGAGCGATTTTTGCCTGTTTGAATACTCCGGGAAAGCATTTTTTGAAAATTTGACCGCACCCTGCTTCCGAGGTTGCCTACATATCCTTGGCTAAAAAGGAATCAGGTCAGTGTAGTTCAGGAATGTTGGTAGCTGGGGACTACCATGAAGCTGTGATTTCACTGTTGCTGCTACGCTGCCACTACTGCTTACTGAACCCCTTATTACACCCATGACAAAATAAAAAAGAGGTTATACTAAGCTATGATCTATGTATTACAAAATCTATCTATAATCTTCCAAGCTTGATCCTGCAGCTCTTGTTGCATGCTGACTTGTATTCTCCCGGTAAAATTCCTTTGTGGTCGACTTGAATTGTAATCTGAGATGTTTTTCCCTTTCTCCAGGTGGACGCCTGATTGCTGAACTCGAATTGTACTTTGAGATGCTGCCCCTTTCTCACAGATGGGCGCCTGACTGCTGAAGTTTGAACTATACTCCTGTGCTCTCCAGGGGGGCTCCTGACTGCTGACATTTGAATTGTATTCCCGTGCTCTCCAGGTGGGCGCCTGACTGCTGAACTTGAATTGTATTCCCATGCTCTCCAGGTGGGCGCCTGACTGCTGAACTTGAATTGTATTCCCGTGCTCTCCAGGTGGGCGCCTGACTGATGAACTTGAATTGTAGTCCCGTGCTCTCCATGTGGGCGCCTGACTGCTGAACCTGAATGTATTCCGTGTCTCCAGGTGGGCGCCTGATTGCTTTAGCTCTGTTACAAAAGGTTAGAATGAAGACACTGGTATGATGTGTTTTATTAGAGCTAACATTGTCTTCTTTGGAACATAATCAAACACACCATGCCTAAATGTATTTTGGAACTTACCACATATAACATTGTTGTTTCATCTTGAGTTTTTGAAGTTGTGACTTCTGGTATAATTTTTCTTATTTATTTTTCTTGCTTTGATTACATGATTTTAGCCTCACCTATTTAATGTTATCATTTGAAATGTCTCCTTTGTTAAAGTGTTCTGAACTATTAACTAAAGTATTTGGCTTCCTTTTTAGGCCACATTATAATGTTGTTATGAAAGGAATTGTGGTTGGTGGTGAAGTTCTAGACATTCCCACAACCATCTTCGACACGAAATAAAGTATGACCATAATTGATTTAGATTTGCAAGTTGAGAAACAGAGAGAACAACTAATAAGCAGAAAAAAATTAATCAGATAAGTTATTTGGAACAATTAGTTGTATGATATAATCAAATAACAATTTCGAGGAGCAAAACAAATCTATCTATAATCATATAACAATTCCGAAAATGTCACGACCCAATTTCCATACCCGGTCGTGATGGCGCCTCTCGTGAAGACAAGGCCAGCCAACTAACCCAAATCCTTTCATTAACAATTATCAAACATAAATAAATAGAAGATACAACTTAATGGCATTTAAAATTTGTTAATTTCTACCCGACCGGGGTGTCACAAGTCACGAGCATCTAAAGAAACCTGAACACAACTACAGGGACAATAATAATATATAAAGAAAAATTTTGGAAAATCAAAAGATCTTTGTTTTTATTCTTCTCATTTCCCTCTCTTATTTTGCCGTTGCTTCCTTCTCACGGTTTCTTATTTTCTTTCTCTCTTTTTTTCTTTTTCTCTCTTGTTTTTCCTCTCTTTTCTTTTCCCTCTTTTTTTCTTTTTTCTTTTTCTTCTTTTTTTTATCACTCTTTTTCTTTCTCTTGGTTATGGTCGGATCCTATGGAGATTGCCTATGTATCATGACCCTGCATGAATCAGACCAAGCGTAGTTCTGGGGGTTAAAAATAAATAATGAAACATTTTGGGATTTTCAAATAAAAATAAAATGTTTTGATTACAACGACTCATCCTATCGAATTTTTACCATAAAAACCAACAGGCTCAAAAAGGAAACTAACAGGAGAAAAATCAAGACTCATTTTTTACTCAAAAAGTTATCACTATTTTTTCAAAATTTTCATAAAATATCCGGCTTTACCAATACGGCCTTGCAGCACCTCGAGGAAGAAGATTTTAAGGCTGTGTTCGCTAACCGGCCAAAAAATTTAAAAATGACCAAAGGTGGTTGTTCTTGCAAAAACAGCCTTCCGGCGCCCTTTTAGGGACATTCGGCTATTTTTGACAAGAATGGCATCACCTTACTTATTTACCATAAAATTTTGTTCTTTTTGGGCTAGTTTTGCAAAAGGAAAGTTGGACCCGATGGGGGTTGCCTACGTATCTCACGCCCTGTGAGAATCAAACTGGCGTAGTTCGGGCAATTTTGACAAAACAAAAACCAACTTTTTTTCTTTTTTTTTTTAAAAAAAAAACACAAAACTTTTCTTTTTTTTTTCAAAATTTCGGCAGAGTTTCAGTATATTTTGGACATTGGTTTTTCAAAGACAGACAATTATCTCTCTCAGTCCTCACATTGACTTTCCTTCTCAACTTTTCCCCTATAAGCCGGTCAACATGCAAATCTGAAACAAATGAATGCACAAGTAGCAAGTAAGATGCATCAGGATGGTCTTTTCATTTAGGGTACACCTGTCCTAGACAGACCCAACCCCTGTGTTGAGTCTCCAAAATCAAATGCACATGATGCAAATAAACGTTCCTACTAGGGATCCGACATGAGGCTGAGTTATTCTAGGTTTAAAACCTGGGTGTATTGTTCTAGACCTGGCTTACCCGAGCGGACAACTCGAGCCGAGGGGGGGCTGCGTACCGATAACCAAAAGATCATCCGGCTTTGCAACTTGTCCGAACCTCGTTCTATTTAGGATATGACACTAACAGAAAGAAGTCACGACCAGCGTGCACTCCTCGGGAGAAAGAAAAGAAGGGTTTCGTAGCAGTTTATATATACAGTTCAGTTCAGATAACATCAAAGCGGTAAAAGCAACATTTAGCACATTAGGCCCACACATGTAATAAAATCAGCTAATAAATAAAGCCAAATATAACAATTCATCTAAGCTCGAATTCTGAATCCTGAACTAGAAGTTCTGGGTTCTTGTCCCCAGCAAAGTCGCCAGAGCTGTCACACCTCCTTTTTCCTACCCCGGGAAGGGAGTATAAGGGAGTTTTTTCCAACTTAAAGTGACAATCGAAACGGGATTATTTATTTATTAAATTCAGAGTCGCCACTTGGGAGATTTATAGTGTCCCAAGTCACTGATTTAAATCCCGAATCGAGGAAAGGGTTGACTCTGTATTACAGTCCGCGAACCAAAAATTCGGGTAACGAATTCTATTAACCCAGGAGAAGGTGTTAGGCACTCCCGAGTTCCGTGGTTCTAGCACGGTCGCTCAACTGTTATATATAATTGGCCTATTATCTGATTTTAAAGCACTTTTGAACCTACGTGCCTTTTTAACTTTTCAACCGCTTTTATTTAATTAATTAAAGGAAGATTGCAACGTCATTTAAAATATGTTTCAAACCACGTCACATAAATGCACCCGCGGTCCGCAACACATTTCATCTAGCGTTGAGATTTGGATTTGGGTCACATAAATGCGCACCCGAGTTTAGGAAAGTAGTATTATTAAAATAACGCGCCTAAAGCAACTAACGCGCTTCGGCCAACTGGAACTATATTGAATTATCTAAACCTTTATCAATTTGCATACATACATCAAGCAATTAATTAGCAATTATATAAATTTTCAAGAGCACAAACTTCATTCTCTCCTGAATGTGAAATCAAACAATAGCTTGGCATGGTTACTACTCTTAATTCAAATCTCAAATTCCAATATCCTTCTAACATCAGATTCAAATTTAAGACTAACATTTTTCAGTCGAAACAAATACTAGACCCTGCCTTCCCTTATGAGATCTAACATGATAACAAGCCTCTTAACACTTGAAAATCAATACAATGTTACTATATAGCATACAATCACCTTAATAATTCCCAAGCTCCATGAGTACAAAGAAGTCAACTATTATAACCAAAAATGCATTTCTAGTAAACTACCAATTCTGCATCTACAGCAGTAGTAACACCTGTGTGATTTCAGTAATTGAAGAATCCATTTAAACTAAATAACCTACTATTAAATCTAACTAACAGGATCCATACATTGTATACATTAAATGCATAGAAACTTAAACAACACTATCATTTAGAATGGCAAGCTAGGATTTACATAGAGAAGAAGATTTGAATATCAAGCTTNTCACAATTCACAATTATCCTAAAACTTCACAATTCACAGCACAGTCCTACTTATACATACCATAATAATAAATTAGGTCATTATACTAATTGAAACATTTTTAGGGCCGAACATTACAAGCATAAATGAGGTTAGACCATAGTAATAAGATTCATCATGAATTTCATCATTCTTATTCACATTCCAAATTCAGACTTCAAATACACCTAGGTAATGTCCATGGAGTTTTTGAGAATACCTGGTACAGCAAATAAACAAGGAAAATTTGAGGTTAAGAAGGATCAAACAGCAGTAACCCAGCAACAGCAATTCCAGCAATTAAAGCCCAGAAAATCAACTTAAAACCCAATGAGAAATTAACCCTCGACCAGCTTGTATCAAAACTTCCAACAATCAATCCATTTTGAATATCAGGACAGGAATTTTGTTTTTCAGAAATAAAATGAATCACTCAAGTTTTCAATGGAATAGTAGAACTCTCTTTTTTTGTAATTTTTTTCCGGAATTCAATTTTTCTGATTCTCTTAGGTATGCCTTGAAAGGCAAGGAGAAGATGCCTTTATAGGCAAGGGAATAGCGCGACCAAACAGATTTCAGTTTTGCAATTAGGCCCCTTTTCAGTTTTTATTTTAGCTTAACTACCCTTAATTAAAAATCTAAAATTCAACTTAATCCCCCACCCAAGCTTCCTAGAAGCTTCCCTATTCAGTTATTGACAGATTCCCTTAACCAATTACCCATATTACCCCTTAGCTACCCTGAATTTACATTCATGAAAATCCCTCTGGGCCAAAACAACTGGGCTTCTTTGAACTGGGTCGTAGATGACCCAATAGGCCCGAGGCTGATCTCAAACCAGTCAACATGAGCATTTGAAGCTCAAGTTCTAACCCAAACCATGCCCAAACTAATTGACAGTATAAGAAGTAAGCAATTTGATCATTTGAATATTAACTCGACACTTATGGATCACACTGGGTAAGAAAATGAAGACAAAAAGGATCAATAAAAAAAGTAAAAAAAATAGAGTTAATTCTAAGTCCGTTTGACACAATTAAACGAAATTACTAACAAGCTCTTACTGTCTAAATTTTGTTAACTGTTTAAAGAGACAAAGAAACGAAAAAAAGGAAGAACGAGAAAGAAAATAAAGGAGACGAGGAAAAGAAGAAAACAAAGAAAAAAGAAGAAGTGAACAGAAATACCTAAACTAGGTAAACGGATGGTTGGCTTGGCTGACTTCCGGCACTCTCCGATTTGAACCGAAATTGGTATTAATCGGATGTTCTTGTTGAGAACAAACGATTAATACAATTTCCAGGCCGAATAACTCTTGGACAGTTGAAGAATTGGGAGACCTTTCTTTTGCTTTTTTTTTTTAGATCTAACACTGGCCGGATTTGGTGGGGATTTTGGGAGATGTGATGGTGGATTTAAGATGAGGGGGCAACGAGGATTATATGGTCAAGATTTGGTTGAGTTTGGAGACTCGCCGCCGCTGTGGGGTGATTTCCGGCGGTGGCTGATGGTGGCAGACGGTGTAAGAGACAAGGTGACATAACAGGGGTCTTAGGTTTAATGGTCATTTGGACATTTTTATGCAAGATGAGGGAAATAATTGAGGTCATCGGATGAGATACAATAAACGACGCAGTACTCTCCTCAAACTACGTCGTTTCATGTGCCTCAAGGTCTGGGGTCCTGGACCGGGTATTTGGGTGGGACTGGGCTGGATCGGGTTTCATGGGGAGGAGAATCGTTTGGGCTTATGGACTTTAAATTGATTTGGCCCAAATATGACTTAACACTCTTTTGTTTTGCTTTTCATTTTACTTCTTTTTCTAATTTTTTCAAATTAACATTAAAATGACCTAAATTAATTCCTAGAACCTAATTAACTAAAAAAATACTAATTAAACCTAAATGATAATTATCACAATTACTTAAAAATAAATTAAAAGAGAACCACTCAAGGATAAAAGTTAGAATTAAAAGAAAATTGAACTATTTTTGTGATTTTTCCTTTTTATAAAATAACTTAATTAATTAATCCTAAAACGTTAAATTAAATCCTAAATGCAAATGCACACATTTTTTTGTATTTTTATTTAATTAAAATGCACAAACAAATGCAAACACTTGACAGAAAATAACACAAAATTCACAAAATTGCAAATAATGGAAAAATTATTTTGTTTTGAATTTATGGGAGTAATTCATATAGGGCAAAAATCACGTGCTCACAGCTGCCCCTCTTTGCTCAGAAACACGAAGAGTTTTCGTGCAAAGATAAAGTGAGCGGATACGAGATTTTTGCCCGTTTGAATACTCCGTGGGAAGCATTTTTGAAAAATTTGACCGCACCCTGCTTCCGAGGTTGCCTACATATCCTTGGCTAAAGAGGAATCAGGTCAGTGTAGTTTAGGAATGTTTGGTAGCTGGGGACTACCATGAAGCTGTGATTTCACTGTTGCTGCTGCTGCCGCTACTGCTTACTGAACCCCTTATTACACCATGACAAAATAAAAAGAGGCTATACTAAACTATGATCTATGAATTACAAAACCTATCTATATCTTCAAGCTTGATCCTGCAGCTCTTGTTGCCATGCTGACTTGTATTCTCCCGGTAAAATTCCTTTGTGCTCGACTTGAATTGTAATCTGAGATGTTTTTCCCTTTCTCCAGGTGGACGCCTGATTGCTGAACTTGAATTGTACTTTGAGATGCTGGCCCGTTTTNGTTAAATTAAATCCTAAATGCAAATGCACACATTTTTTGTATTTTCATTTAATTAAAATGCACGGACAAATGCAAACACTTGAGAGAAAATGCCACAAAATTCACAAAATTACAAATAATGGAAAAATTATTTTGTTTTTAATTTATGGGAGTAATTCATATAGGGCAAAAATCACGTGCTCACACGGTCAAATTAGGAAAAGGGTGTTCGTTGGTCGGTATGATATGGTATTTAGATATTTCAGTTCGGTATTTAAGGTATTCGGTTTCTTAAAATGCTATACCAATATCATACCTAATTAAATTTGGTATGGGACAGAATGTTGGTCAGCCAAGAACTCTCATGTCTAGCAGATGAAAGTAGCTAAAATGAGGATGTTGAGATGAATGTGTGGGCATACTAGGTTTGATAGAATTAGGAATGAATTTATTCCCTTAGATTGCTATTCTGAGCATGTAATTTTTTCCCTACGGAAATACCCCTACAGAATTCACAAAAATAAATTTTTCTAATTGTTTTGATTTTTATAGAATTTCTAGGAATTTCTTTTAATTGTTTGTTTGCATTTAGTTGAATTTTTATGCATATTTAATATCTTAAAATCATAGAAAAAATCAATAAAACTTTTAACTCTTCATTCCATGTCATTTTAGGTTTAATTACATTTTTGGAATTAATTGTTTATTAATTGTTAGAATTAACACTTGAAAATTACAACAAAAATACATTAGTAACTTTATATACATTATTAGTCAGTTAAATTAGTAATTGTTAGAAATAGGTAAGTAGATTTAATTTTATAATTTAGATTTGGGTCAGGATTTAATTTAGGATTTTAATTAACTTGGTTAGAACTTAAAATCAATCCAAAAAAAAAAGAAAGAAAGAAGAAGAAGTGAGAAAAAGAAGGTTTGCTAAGCTAAAAATCGGACTGGGCCTTTCTTACCAAGACCAATCCCCAAATCCCTCCAGCCTAGTACCCGGTCCAGCTCCCTCCATGTCATTAACCAAAACGACGTAGCTAGACATCAAAACTACGTCGTTTCCCTTCCCCTCACCCACTAAAACGCCTAATCTTCCCTAATCCCTAGAGACGAACATAACTCTCTTCTGGAGAACGAACCCTAGCCGTCCCTCCCTCTTCTCAAAAACAGACCCCCTCTCAAAAGTAAACAACCCTAGCGCCTCATGAATCCCATCTCTCATCTCACTCTTATCTCTCACTCTCGCCTGATCACACACACACATGAAGACTCACAATCAAAAGATAGCTGGAAATTTCTGGGTTCAAATCTTGGATTTCATATCTAAAAAAATAAATAAGAGAGCAGAAAAAAACTTTAAAAAAGGGGGAAATTATAGAAAACAAAGGTCACAAGAGCTGTTTTGATTTCTGCTACAATACATCACAATTTCTGGGGTTTCGAGCTTTCTTTTGGGCTAGGAATTGAAGACGCTCTTTGCTATGCTTGTTTTGCCGAGACCATGTTCGGTTTTAGATTTCCTGTGCACCTGTTGTTAAGGTACGAATTCTAGATTCAAATAGTATGGTTGCTATTTTTCTATAACATTATTAGGTTTGCTGTAATCAGTCATCTCTATGTATCAAACGCGTGATTCGAAGAACGATAATTCCAGATCGTGTGTCGTAGGTGTTTGAATTGTTTTGCTTGATTTCCCTTATTTCAGTTTTTCTACCTACATGATACATAACGTTTCGAATTTTTTGTTTGTGATATTTGCTTGTTTATTTAACTGTTAAACCAATATGGAATTTTAAGTGGTTGTTTGCTTTCATTAAATGTCATATTATCTTGTTTCATATTAGATATTGGTTTCTATGGATTCATTATTGCTGTAAGTTGTCCGTTTGGTTAGAGTGAATTAACATATGCTAGAAATTGGTTTGGGTTGACTTCTTTTGATGGAGTATAAAAATGAAAATGAAGATAACAATTGAGATTTAGGTTAAAAAAATATTGGATCTGGGCCCAAATATCTACTAGGCCCAACATTAATAAACAAATATGCTAGTCCTTATTAAGGGATTTAAATATAGATTGGCAATGACTAAGGCCTACATTTTTCCACAGCGTTTTCCTAATTGATAACCTTATAACAATCTCAAAGTCGAATAATAACTTGTGAACTTTCATAGAAATGCTTTAGGCGCGATTAATAAATCATCGTGACTATGTGTACGGTTCCCGTGGCATAGTCACGATATATAATTCCCAATTCGAATGTGCGTTTCACATGACTCGATCGTAACTTTAAAAAATAATTAAAATAAACATGTCGTGAGTTATGGGTGCGTTTCACGTGACGTGATTCGCAATATGTACAAAAACAATGAGTGTGCGGCATCGCGACTTGTTCAAATAAATTTCACAAATACTAAAAGCGGTTAAAAATTTTAAAATGCACAATAGGTCTTAAATATATATTAAATCAGATAATTAGGCCGAGTATTAATCGTTGAGTGACAGTGCTAAAACTACAGAACTCGGGAGTGCCTCACACCTTCTTTCGGGTTAACAGAATTCCTTACCCGGTCTTCTGGTTTTGCAAACTTTTAAGACAGAGTCAAGTGGCGACTCTAAAACAGAGTCAAGTGGCGATACAATCTTCTATTATTCCAAGTGGTGACTCTAAATTAAAAAAAATAATCTCATTTCGGATAATATCATTTTAATTGGAAAAATTCCCCTACTCCCTCGGGGAAAAGGAGGTGTGACAGCTCTGGTGACTCTGTTGGGGATTGAACCCAGAATCTTTGGTTCAGGGTTCATAATTCGAGCTTAGAATAGCTGTTACGCTTGGATTTCATGATTGTCTGATTTTTTACGTGTTTGAGCCTAATATGGTAAATACCGCTTTGATATTGTGTGAACTGTATATAAACTGTTACGAAACATTTCTTCTCTCTGAGTCTTCTAATTCTTCTGGGAAGCGTACGCTTCGCGTGGCTTCCTTTTTGTTAGAGTCACATCCTAATTCTAGAATGAGGATCGGACAAGTTGCAAAGCCGGTAAAGCTTCTGTATTTCCGGTACGCTGCCCCCACCCCTCCCCCTCCCCCCCCCCCCCAGCTCGTGTTGTCTGCTCGGGTAAGCTAGGTTTAGAACAATACACTTAGGATCTAAACTTAGAATGACATAGTCTCATGACAGATCTCTAGTATGAACGTTTGTTTGCATCACGTGCATTTGACTTTGGGGACTCAATACACGGGTTGGGTCCACAGGTGTACCTCTATACGGTTAAAATAAGGTATGCCCGATTTCTCAGGCTCGAAGGGTCGCTTTAGGTCCGAGTTCGGGATGGATCGAGGTCAAACTCGATAGACCAGGCTCGAGCTCGACGATAGAGTACAAGGCCCGAGGATCGAAGTTCACGATGAGTATCGAAACCGAGTATGTTCAACCTCGAGATAATGCTGTTATGGATTTGTAAATGAATGAGCTAGATTCCTGCCACGTCCCCAAGATCGTGGCATAGATCCCGGAATAGATTTGTACGAATCCGTACTAGGTGGTTAGACAGTTGTCCCAATAAGATTCTTTACTGTAAATAGAAATGTACCTTATTTAGGGTTCCCCTATTATATAAAGGGGACCCCAATCATTTGCAAAGATCATCAATCATTGGCAAAGAATATACTCTCTTACTTTCTCGCTCATTGCTCATCAAAACTGTCCTTTAACTTTATCATTCTTGCTTTATTGTTCTTGATCCATCTCGAGGTAACTTTGGCTCGAGGTCGAGAATGGCCTACATTCTGGTTTGGTTTTTGTCCCTTTCATTTATACTTCAGATTACTTGGTTATTAATTAGTATTGAACTAAATCACGTATCTTTAAAACCATAAATCAAATTTAATTGTTACTCGTATTTTCAAGGTAAACAGCTTGGCGCCCACCGTGGGGCTAAAGATAATAGTGATTATTTCAGTACTGATTATGATAACACACGTTATTTTCACACTTGTTCTTGTCAAGGATTTTTTGTTCTCAGGATTAAACATGTCAAGCTCGCAAAACGCACCCATTCACGACAATAAAAGTCTTGGATTTCATAGGGATAACAACAATGTAGGGGTCGGTGTACCACCGATAAACCCTGGGGAAGTGCCAAATGTGGAACCAGTTGATGTTAGTTCGCACAGTGCTATGAATGCAGATTTAGGCGCAGACCCCAGAGGAAGTGTACGCAGGGAAGCCCAATCTGGGGGCCAAGGAACACAGGGTATAGGAGATGGGGAGTCAGCCGCCAAGTGATATTAGAGATGCTACAAGCTCAACAGATTGTCATCGCTCAACTTCAAAGTCAAAATAAAACTCCGAGTATAGCCGAACCAGAAAACACTCGACGTGCTGAACTGGTGCCAGAATGATCAAACGGTAATGGCTCGGGGACTGACCCCACAATTATGAGGATGCTCGAAGAACTCACCAAGAGGATCGAGTCCGGGAAAAAGAAGATTGAGGATAATGACAAAAAGGTGGAGACATATAACTCCCATGTTGATCAAATACCGGGGGCACCCTCGGTCTTGAAAGGTTTAGATGCCAAAAAATTCATACAAAAACCATTCCCTCAGAGCGCGGCTCCGATGCTCATCCCTAAAAAGTTTCGCATGCATGATATACCCAAATACAACGGCACAACCGACCCTAATGAGCATATTACCTCATATACTTGCGGGATTAAAGGAAACGACCTGAATGATGATGAGTTTGAATCAGTATTGTTGAAAAAAACTAGGGAAACTTTGTCGAAAGGAGTCATGATTTGGTACCACAACTTTCCCTGGAACTCTATCGATTCGTTTGCTATGTTAGCAGACGCTTTCGTGAAAGCACATGCCGAGGCCATAAAGGTGGCGACGAGGAAATCGGACGTTTTTAAGATAAAACAGAGGAACGACGAGATGTTAAGGGAGTTCGTGTCCCGATTTCAGATGGAGAGAATGGAATTACCACCGGTCTTGGATGACTGGGCAGTACAGGCTTTTATGCAGGGTATGAATAAGCGGAGTTCGATCGCATCTCGACAATTAAAGCAGAATTTGATCGAGTATCCAGCTGTGACGTAGTCAGACATGCATAATCGTTATTGATCGAAGATCAGGGTCGAGGACGACCAGTTGGGAGCCTCCTCGGGTTCAGTTCATCCTAATAGATTGGCAGCCAAGCCCCCGAGGGATACATACAGGGAATCAAGATCAAACAAGGAACGGTATCAGCCGTACGTCGATCGGAGAAACAACGGCTCGGGTCGCAACGCTTCTCGAAATGATCGTAGAAATCGAGGTCAAAGCTCTCGGGGACTCATGATTAAGTATGGGTTCGATAAACATACCGACCCCGCAGAGGCACCTCGATTGTCGGAGTATAATTTCAGTGTAGATGCATCGGGGATCGTGTCAGCTATTGGAAGAATCAAAGACACCAGGTGGCCTAGGCCTATGCAAACTGATCCTTCTCAAAGGAATCCAAACTTGATGTATAAGTATCATAGCACACATGGCCATAGAAGCGAAGACTGCAGGCAGCTAAGGGAGGAGGTAGCTCGGTTGTTCAATGAGGGTCACCTTCGAGAATTTCTCAGTGATCGAGCTAAGAACCACTTTAGGGAAAGAGATGCAAACAGAAAAAATGAGCAGGAAGAACCACAGCATGTAATCCATATGATCGTTGGCGGTGTCGATGTTGCACAGGGGCTTGTGTTCAAGCGCACCAAGGTGTCGATCACCAGAGAAAAACGGACTCAGAACTATGTGCCTGAGGGCGTCCTATCATTCAATGACGAGGAAGCGGAAGGCATATCACAGTCGCACAATGACGCCCTAGAATTTCTATATTGTTAAATAAAATTCAAGTTAAACGTGTTCTAGTGGATCCAGGTAGATAATCAGATCGAGGGTCGTAGAGCAGCTCGGCCTAGAGGATCAAACGTACCTGCATCCCGGGTCCTAAATGGCTTCAACATGGCAAGCGAAATAACGAAGGGGGGAGATAATCCTACCAATGAACGTATCCGGGACCATCTAGGATACAAAATTCCATGTCATCGAAGGCGACATGAGGTATAATGCACTCCTCGGGAGGCCATCGATCTGCAACATGAGGGCAATACCTTCAACCCTTCATCAGATGATGAAATTCCCAATAGTGGATGGTGTGAAAACGGTTTACGGAGAGCAATACGCTGCAAAGGAAATGTTTGCAGTCGATGAAATGACACTGATACCAGTGCCTTCGACCTCGGAAAAGTCGAACACCAAAGATAAGCAGGCGGCCAAATAGCATTCACCGATCCCAGTCCCGATCGAGCCGAAAGAATAGGTAATCGAAGAAGAAGAAGAAGAAGAAGAGGATTTCCTTACTCCTCGAACCTTTGTTGTTCTCGAAGAGGCAGACGCAACCAAATCAACGGTCGAGGAACTGGAACAGGTCATACTGATCGAGTACATGCCCGAGAAAAGGGTATACCTGGGAACGGGGTTAACCCCCGAACTCAGGAAAAAACTCATTCAATTTCTTATCGATAATATGAATTGCTTTGCTTGGTCCCATTTATACATGAAAGGGTCCCGCCGGAAATAACAACGCACCGACTAAGCATCGACCCCAGGTTCAAACTAGTAAGACAAAAAGGAGGCCCCAGTCCGAGGTGAAGCATGCATTCATAAAGTATGAGGTAACCAAACTTCTTAAAATAGGGTCTATTCGGGAGGTAAAATACCCCAAGTGGTTATCCAACGTAGTCGTAGTTCCTAAAAAGGGAAACAAACCTAGAATATGCATAGATTATAAGGATTTAAACAAAGCATGCCCCAAATACTCTTTCCCACTACCTAACATCGATCGCATGATCGATTCCACGGCCGGCCACGAGATCCTTACCTTTCTCGATGCCTACTCCGGGTACAATCAGATTTAGATGAACCCGGTGGACCAGGAAAAGACCTTGTTTATCACTAAGTTTAGGACTTATTGTTACAACGTAATGCCCTTCAGGCTAAAAAATGCAGGAGCTACGTACCAACGCCTAGTTAACAAAATGCTCGAGGAACAGATAGGTAAATCTATGGAAGTTTACATTGATGATATGTTGGTTAAGTCCCTGTGCGCAGAGGACCATTTAACTCATTTGCAGGAAACATTCAAAATCTTGAAGAAGTACAACATGAAGCTTAACCAGGAAAAATGTGCCTTCGGAGTCGGCTCGGGCAAGTTCCTCGGCTTCATGGTGTCTAATCGGGGAATCGAGATCAACCCCGATAAGATCAAGGCCATCGAAGATATCACAATCGTGGATATTTTGAAAGCCGTACAAAAGTTAACAGGACGAATTGCGGCTTTATGTCGATTTATTTCGAGGTCATCGGATCGAAGCCATAGATTTTTTTCCTTGCTCAAAAAGAAAAAGGATTTCGCGTGGACCCCGGAATGCCAGCAAGCATTGGAAGATTTAAAGCGATATTTATCGAGCCCACCTCTGCTTCACACCCAAAGGTTGACGAAAAGCTTTACTTGTATTTGGCGGTGTCCGAGATAGCGGTAAGTGTGGTACTAGTTTGAGAAGAGCAAGGTACGCAATTCCCTGTTTATTATGTAAGTCGAACTAGTGATGCTGAAACTAGATATCCACACATAGAAAAATTGGCACTTGCATTAATACGCGCATCTATAAAGTTAAAGTCATATTTGCAGTGTCATCCAATATGTGTGTTAACCACTTATCCTCTCCGAAATGTTTTGCATAAGCCCGAACTATCAAGCTGATTGGCCAAATGGGCAGTCAAACTTGGCGGGTACTATATTGAATATCAATAACGGCCATTAAGTCTCAAATCTTGGCCGACATCATGGCCGATTTTACGCGGACCCTCGTACCCGAATTGAAGAAAGAACTTCTGCTAAAATAGGCTACATCGTCGGGGGTATGGACCCTTTTCACGGACAATGCCTCGAATGTGAAAGGGTCCGGGCTGGCATTGTTTTGAAGCCACCAACAGGTAGTACTATTAGACAATCCATCAAAACTCCTAGGTTGACTAATAATGGCCGAGTATGAGGCCATGATTGCAGGTTTCGAGCTAGCTAAAAGCTTGGGGGCAGAAGTCATTGAAGCCAAGTGCGATTCATTGTTGGTGGTTAATCAAGTAAACAGAAGTTTTGAAGTTCAAGAAGATAGGATGCAACGGTACTTGGATAAGCTACAAGTAACTTTGCACCTCTTCAAGTAGTGGACTCTAGATCATGTGCCTCGAGAACGAAATAGTGAAGCCGATGCACTTGCTAATTTGGGGTCATCGGTTAAAGAAGATGATATCATCTCGGGGACTGTCGTCCAATTATGGAAGTCTGTGATTGAAGAGGGTCATGCCGAGATAAATTCTACAAGTTTGACTTGGGATTGGAGGAATAAGTAAATCAACTATTTGAAAAATGGAAAACTCCCGTCGGACCACAAAGAGTCAAGGGCTCTACGAACCAAGGCTGCTAGGTTCGCATTAGATGAAGATGGAACATTGTATAGGAGAACGTTCGATGGACCATTAGCGGTATGTTTAGGGCTGGGGACACCGATTATGTCTACGAGAAATCGATGAAGGTACTTGTGGGAATCACTCCGGCGCCGAGTCTTTGGTCCGCAAAATTATTAGAGAAGTGTATTACTGGGATAGCATGGAAAAAGACACTAAGGAATTTGTTAAAAAGTGTGATAAATGTCAAAGGTTCGCACCAATGATTCATCAGTCCGAAGAGCAACTACACTCAGTCTTGTCCCCGTGGCCTTTCATGAAATGGGGAATGGACATAGTCGGCCCTCTACCAACGGCATCAGGTAAATCTAAATTCATTTTGTTTATGACTGACTACTTTTCTAAGTGGGTGGAAGCACAGGCCTTCGAGAAGGTCAGAGAAAAAAAAGTTATCGACTTCATTTGGGACCACATTGTGTATCGATTCGGGATACCCACTGAAATCGTGTGCGACAATGGCAAGACATTCATCGACATCAAGGTAACGGAGTTCCTTGAATCACACAAAATAAAAAGGATTTTATCAACACCATATCATCCAACCGGGAACGGACAAGCCGAGTCAACAAACAAAACTATCATTCAAAACCTAAAGAAAAGGTTGGACGATGCAAAAGGAAAATGGAGAGAAGTTCTACCCGAGGTCCTTTGGGCATATCGAACGACATCGAAGTCCAGCACGGGGGCTACTCCGTTCTCTTTAGTATACGGCTTCGAGGCCTTAATCCCGGTCGAAGTCAAAGAACCCAGTGCCAGGTTTGACACTCATCGGAGGAGTCAAATCACAAGGCTATGAATACTCGCCTCGAGCTATTGGATGAAAAACGGGAAGCAGCACTTGTTCGGATGGTCACAGAGAAGCAAAGAGTCGAGAGATACTATAATAGAAGGACCAACCTTCGACACTTCAGAATCTGGGACTTAGTTATACGGAATTTCACCCTCAATACTCGAGACCCGAATGAAGGGAAACTAGGCCCGAATTGGGAAGGATCGTACCGAGTCATCGGAGTTGTCGGCAAAGGATCTTACAAACTTGGCACGATGGAAGGCAAGCAATTGTCAAACAATTGGAATGTATCACTACTCAAACGATATTACTGCTAAGGTATGACTTTCTCCTTTTTTCATTTAAATTTAAGGCTAACTTATTGCAGGTGTTCGATCGATGCCGAGGGCACCTTTCTACACGAAGACCTTGGGTTTTAAAGCACGCGTTGCACTCTTTTTCCCTTAGATCGGATTTTATCCCAAATGGGTTGTACCGGCGAGGTTTTTAACGAGGCAACAGCTATGTGCTACCTGAGGAGAACTTAACAGTATCCAAGGCTTCTTTTCAATCAACCTCGAATACTAGGGGGCATTACCCTCGGAGATGATATTTTCGAGGAAAATACTTCACGCCAAAGAGGGCCTCGATAGGAGAACTTTGTAATGGGCAAAACGGTCAGATGAACCGTGTCCATATAGAACAGTCGAGCCCCAATGGCAAAACATGTACGCATTATTCGAAGAATCATTCTTTCTATGTCAAAACACTTTGTGTCTCAAAGAAGTTTATTATTGTACGAGCTTCATACTTATAATTCTATGAGAAACGGCTCAAGGGCCAGAACGCAAATACACCCCGAATACTCGGGGACTGTCACCGACAGTCAACACATCCGAGTCATCGAAAACTCGAATTCATAAGACCTCAAAGAGGTATCCCCTCGATATATAGGCCAAGGCCATCATACTCGGGAACCAACCTTTCGAAAGGTTTTCGGGAAACAAGTCCAAGAGACATACCCGAAGGCTGCGGCCATATTAAAGGCTACGGACATATTAAATGTGGCTCGGAGACGCCCGACTTCCGCCATAAACTAAAGGCCTTCAAACACTTTGAAAAAACGGTTAAATCAGGCTACCCTCGGCAAAAGCAAATGATAAAGAGCTTCGATAAAATCAGCCCTCGAATAATTTAAAGGCTTCAATAACATCAGCCTTCGAAAAAGCCTCAAGAGGTATTCGATTATTGTTACACAAACGAATTACGAATAAGGTTCGGCTCGGTCGAACCTTCAAAAAACCCAACGGGTACAAAAAACACATGCTAAGGCATAGAAAAAATTTCACTAAGTCTTTTAGCCGAAAAGAGGGAAAAATTATAGCCACTTTAGAGGCCAAATTGGCCCAACTTAAAGAGCCTAAGGGCCGACCTAAAAGAGCCTAAGGGAAAAAATATATAGAGTTTGAGACCTCGCTCTCACTCACCTCGGACTCAAGAGTCCCCTCATCCCGAGCTCACATCAAATTAACCAGGGCATAGCTCGAGTATTAACAAAAACCTTAAGAGGTATTCTATTATAAGTTCGAAGATCGCCCATTGATTATTAAAAAACCTAAGGGTTTGTTCTATTCAGAATCCGAGTCGATATTCGCTTGATCATTGAAGTTATTAAAATTTTCCACAAAGTAAAGACAAAGCAGAATTCAATACAAATTGGAGATGGAGCAAAGAAAATTCTTTATATTTATAAAAGGGTATTTACAATGCCCACAAAAGGCCTTACACAAAAACAAGACAAAGGAACCTAATCTACTTCGGGGCCATATCCTCGGAAGCTACATGTTCGGGAGCTGCGTCTTCGGGAACTTCCTCCTAGGGGACTTCGTCCTCATCTCCAACGCTCTCGGATCCACTAGCGGAATCCTCGCCATCAGAGAGAAAAGCGGCAGCCTCTTCCCCCAAAGTTTTTGCTTTTTCAATATCAGCCAAGAGGTCGAAGCCACGAGCGTGCACCTCCTCGAGAGTTTCTCTTCGGGACTGCCGCCTGGCATGGTCAAGAGCACATGATAACTTAACTCCAACCGCAATGGAGATCTCCTGTGCCCGAGTATTAGCGGCTTCGACTTCAGCTCAGTACGAGGATACAAATGCCTCTGCCTAAGATTTGGCCTTCGCAAGCTCAGCGAATGATTTAGCCTCGAGCTCCTCGATTTTGCAGCTCCGGGCCAAGCTTTCCTCTTTTACATTTTGAAGCTGGTGTTCGATTGGAGTTAGCTATTCCCGAAGTGTATATTTCTATGAAGCGAGATGGTCCATATGTTGTTTCCACCCCAGGGTCTCGGCCTCTTTCATCTTGAGCTCTTCTCGGAGCTGCTCTGTCAGCTCGCCCTTCTACTGGGCCTGCAAAGTTGAAATGTTAGTCACTAAATCAAATAAATGCATAACGGACCCTCAAAGGACATATTACCTTTTCAATAAGCTCGGTCTATTCTTGACGAGCCTTCAACATCTCGACTCGGAGATCCCTGACCTCCTCCTCTTTCTGTACATAGAGGCCTTAAGGCCGTCCCTCTCTTCCATGAACTTCTTGAGTTCGGCTTCACACCGAGCAAGCTCTGCCCGAGATTTGGAAAATTCTTGGCGAAGAAGCACCACGGACTTCACGCAAAGAAAAGGAGTTGGGCTTGGAAAGATGAGAATTAAAGTCGAGCATAATTATGAAGACGAAAACTTACTTGTTTGAGAAACCTTTGGGCCTCATCAAAAATAAATGAGGCGTCAGGATCGGGACCATCCTCGATCCCCGCAGGACACCCCCAAAAAATGTCACTCCCTTCATGGGTCGTTCCCACATCAGGAGGGCCCGGGCATCTCGGAATTACCCTTCGGAGAACACTGTGCCCGGCGGCAAATCATCTACATTGATTATCCCAAGTGATTCACTTGAGATATTATCCCATCTTTGAAGGGCTTCGGAATTAGACTCTTCGAGCTCACCCACCAAGTGTCCCCCGGGACGAGACGCACTTTTTCCACTCGATGGCTCGGGGACTTTGCTCGAGCTCCCCTCCGAAATTTCTTCGGTTCGAGATTGAACCGCATCTGCCACCATGGCGGGGTGAAACTATGGTTCCTTAGGTCATTTTTTATGTCCCGGAAAAATATTAGCCGATCCGAGTCCGAGGGCCCAGTCCTACGGCGAAAGGCGTGGGCTATAGCCACGAAAATATGGGAATCGGGCGGAATTCCAGTTTTATAGTCGTAAAACGCAAAAAATATAATTTGGTCATGGCGGGGCGGTGACTATGGTTCCTTAGATCTTCTTTAATGTCTCGAACAAATATTAGATGTTCCGGGTATGGGGGCCCGGGCCCACGGCGGAGGGCGTGGGCTATAACACACGAAAATATGGAAATCGGGCGGAACTCTAGTTTTATTGCCGTAAAATGCCAAAAAAATGTACCTTGGTCATGGCGAGGCGGTGACTATGGTTCCTTAGGTCGTCTTTGATGTCCCGAAAAAATATTAGGTGATCCAGGTCCGGGGACCTACGCAGAAGCGATTTTTCAATCACTTCAGCCGCTGACATCATGAGATTGACATCATGATCGAGGCGATAGAGCATCGAAGATCAAATCGTTTCTTATCATCTTACTCTAAAAAATGCGGGGACTATTTGTATACGCTTAAAATCTGGTATGCTCGATTTCCCGGGCTCGAAGGGTCGCTTCAGGTCCGAGTTCGGGATAGATCGAGGTCGAACTCGATAGACTAGGCTCGAGCTCGACGATAGAGTACAAGGCCCGAGGATCGAAGTTCGCGATGAGTATCGAAGCCGAGTATGTTCAACCCCGAGATAACGCCGTTATGGATTTGTAACAGAATGAGCTAGATTCCTGCCACGTCCCCAAGATCGTGGCGTAAATCCCGGAATAGATTTGTACGAATCCGTACTAGGCGGTTAGACAGCTGTCCCAATAAGATTCTTTATTGTAAATAAAAATGTACCTTATGTAGGGTTCCCCTATTATATAAAGGGGACCCCAATCATTTGCAAAGATCATCAATCATTGGCAAAGAATATACTCTCTTACTTTCTCGCTCATTGCTCATCAGAATTGTCCTTTAGCTTTATTGTTCATGATTTATTGTTCTTGATCCATCTCGAGGTCACTTTGGCTTGAGGTCGAGACAGGCCTACATTCTGGTTTGGTTTTATTTGTTCCTTTCATTTATACTTCAGATTACTTGGTTATTAATTAGTATTGAACTAAATCATGTATCTTTAAAACCATAAATCAAATTTAATTGTTACTCGTATTTTCGAGGTAAACAGTACCCAAATTAAAAGACCATCCTGATGCATCTTACGTGCTACTTGCGCATTTATTTATTTCGACTTGCATGTTGACTGGCTTCTAGAATAGGGAAAGAAAATCAAAAAAAAAAAATCAAGAGTGAGAGGTAGGTATTTGCAAAATTGCAAAACTCTGCTGAAATTTAAAAAAAAAAAAGAAAGAGAAAGAAAAGAAGCCAATGTTTTCAAAAAGTCATGTTTCCCCTGTTCCGTCAAAATTGACCGAACTACGCGGGTTCTGATTCTCACCGGATGTGAGATACGTAGGCAAACCTCATCGGTTCCAGCCCCAATACTTTTAAAACAAATCCAAAAATATTTTCTTTTAATTCCTTCTTTGGAAGTCTTTCCTTAGAAAATTTAAAAAAAAGGAGTTAAAAACCCAAAACATATTTTCCTTCTTTCCGAAGTCTTTCATACGAAAAAAAATCAATCAATAATCAAAATCCAAAATACGGGTTTCCTTTATTTTGAAGTATCTTTTCCAAAAATTCAAATAAAAAAATCAGAAACAAAAATCCAAAAATATTTTTTTTCTTCTTTAGAAGTCTTTCTTTCGTGAATGTCATTAAATTGAAGTCCAAAAATATTTTCGCTTTTCTTTAGAAGTACGTTCGTAAATTAAAAAAATCTGAAATATTTTCTTAGAGTCCCTCTTTTGAAAATTCAAAGGCAACATTCAAAATCCAAAAAAAAATTCTTTCTTCTTTAGAAAAAGAGAAAATTAATGGAATTCAAACAAAAATATTTTCTTTTATAATTTGAAATTCCCATAGTTCCAAACAAAAGAAAAAGAACTTTTTTTAGAAGTCTTTCTTTCGAAAAAATAATAATAATAAAATAATTTTCAAAACCCAAAATCCAAATTATTTTCCCATGATTAGGAGCCATTTGTTTCCAGAACTTCGAATGATCTGATTCATGCGGCGTCATGATATGTAGGCAATCCCCATCGGATTCGATCATAGCAATGAACAAATTGAGTGAAAAATAAAATTAAAAAAAAAAAGAAAGAAAGAAAAAATTAGTGAAAAAGAAAAAAAAAGTGACAAAAAATAACAGAGAAAAACAAAGAGCGAAAACAACAAAAAGACAAAAATCAAGATGTGAAAGATCCAAAAAAAGGGAGTGGAAATGAAAAAAAAAAAGAGGTACAGAGTGAAAAGGGACATTTAATGGTCGGGATGAAACACACAACCGATCAAACACTAGAAGCGTTTAACTATTAGGTGCATTGCATCCGAACGTGCGATTTCCTATATATTAAATGTCCCAAAACTAACAAGGTTGTAGTGTGTGCAAATTAGCTAGGTTCTGTTCAGGAGGTTGGTTTTGTTGGAACCTGGCTTCTCATCCATACTTCACAAGATCTAAAGGCAAGGTTCCTATGGCCTCCGACAGTCATCCACCAATTATCGATCTTGAGGATAGCACGGCATCGGCTATTTCACAACCAGAATCAGCAATTGCTGAAGAGAATAGGATGTTGCGTCTCCACAAGATAAAAATGTGGGGCGCGTGGTCTAATGGTAGGGAACCGCCAAGTGCAATTCCTGGGTACCCTGAGTTGATCCCCAGGTCAAGGGAGACCACCAACGCCCGTGTGCCCAACCCGTTCATCCCGTGTGGATACCTTCCAACGTCGTTTAACGGTCCCGAAATGCCTTTTGTGGTTCGCCCCCAAGCACCAGCTTCAGAGGAACCGCCAGCAATGTTCTTTGCAGCACCAGTCTGCACCACAGTGATCGGCTCCAACCCTATACCACTATAAAATGGCTAGAGTGGTCGATGTAGCTTTTACCCAAAAGGTCGGGATCGATGTCCACAAGGAGCTAATATTGGTTGGGAGTTGGGTTTCTATCCAATCTAGCTATGCGTGTTGCTCTTAATTGCACTTCTAAACATGTTTGGATTTGTTCTATTCTACTATTAATGCTGCTAATTGCTGGAAATAATCTAAGTACAATATTTTTGAAGGGTTTTTCTCAATTGATAAAAAGCACTAGGGAAGTGACTTACACCTAGGCGAGTAATGATCGGCCCCGGGACAATGTGAATCACCGGTCTCGTCGAATCAAGGTGGAGTTTCCAAGGCATGTGACTAGAGCTGACAAAGCCTAGTGGACTAATCTGAAAATGAATCAAGGCATTAGGCGGCTATACCTGCCCCATATCTTTGTAATTAATGCATCATGTACTGTGTTGGGATCCCTCTTCATATATAAAGGGGATCCTTGTCAATATGCAAACATTTGATGCTCAATACTAAATACGCTAGAACATTCTCTCTGCTCTCTAACACACTCTTTTGACTTCATTATTCCATTTATTGCTTTAGTTCATTGCTAGCATTCATTGTTCATCATTTATTGCTTATTATTGGCCATAAAGAGCAGTCATTGATTCTATTGTAACTGTTAGCCATCCATCGACTACCCTCGATATCTCTCAGCGAGCATCTGACTAGACCCCGAGGTCCCCGAATAGGCGAGCTCGAGGTCCCGATTGACAGTTATCCGGTTTGATTAACATATCTTTTTTAAGCCATTATTTCGCTTCTAAGTCCTTCACATAGCATCAACTACTTAACAACTAGCATAAAAACAGATCACGTATTTTTAGAACCTCACATAATCAAATTTAATTGTTATCACCATTTTCACGGTAAACAAACCCATAAACAATTGAGCCCTAAAATTGAAGACCCATTAAATACCCACACTAGGGTTCGGTCATAACCCTAGCTAATGGGTTTAGCTACTCATAATCAAGGTAGAAACCAAAGTTGATTACAATAATGAAATCTAATAATATAAGCTAAAGCTACTCTAAAATTACTCAAACTGGTAAAGTACGGCTGTTCACGAGCTCCTTAATACAAAAGATGACCTAAAAATGTGAAAAAGATCTATTTATACACAGCTGAAATTACTGGACAAAAATACCCCTACGGAGGTTCTGCTGTCAGCGCAATACTGAGCGCCTCAGCGCTTGAACTTTCGCGGCCACACAAAGGCAAGCGCGGACCGCAATTCTTCCATTTTGTACTGGGACTGAGCTTGATTTCGCTGGGAGAATAAAAGCAACTGCCTCAGCGTTGTCTTCAACCGCGGCCGTGTAATATGTTCGCAGACCGCGTTCCTCATTTGAGCTCAAATTTCCAGGTCTCTGATTCTTTATTTCGCCCTCAGCGGAATTTGCACCACGGCCGCGTCAAGCATTCCAATGCTGTGCTATTTCACCACAGTCGGTGGTATCTGTTGTAACCCAAAATGCCTCTATGAATCTCAATTCCACTGTCACCGTAATTGTGGTGGCCCCAGCGGTGGACCTTCCGCTGCCGCTCTTTTCCTTCGCGGTCAGCGCTTTTGACTCAGCTTTGAACTTGTGCAATTTTAACTCCTTAATGAGTTGGTTATGGCTTTCTTGCCTCATTTTGACCAAACCCTGCAAACAAGCACAATAAGTCAGTTTTCGGGAATACTTCTACACATTTTTTATCCAAAACCTAAGCAAAAGAGACCATAAAATAGGCTAGAATCCATAGTTATCAACTCCCCCAAACTTAAGCTTTTGCTTGTCCTCAAGCAAACAAAGTAATTCCCACCTCCACAAGGTAAAAGAAAGAAGAATTTCAGCTGTTCTAAGGTGACTTCAGTAGGAATCAATTGGGACTAACAATTACCCTCAACACAAATGCATTATCAACAACACCCAACCTTTTTAACACCATGGCTTTAGTGCGACACAAGAGCATCAAGAGTTGACTTAACTCATCAAGGAAACTCGCTCTATTATGTAGGTCACTGTGGAACCCAAACTCTTTCTCCTCTACTCTCCATAAGCAAATCTCACTTTAGATTATAGCAGTCAGAACAAGGATTGTGGAAAAATACACTCATCTCTCTCAAAGGAAGGTCACAAGTCCGGCTCTAAGTACCATAAGCTTGTCCCTCATGTGAATCACCACTAATGTAAGCTCACTCAACTTGAAATCATATAGGGCTTTTGCGGGAATGTAATGAAGGCTTTTGGTTCAAGGTAGGATATATCAGTCTATGAAGGTTTCATCTTTCCTTAAGCACTTCATTTTCTCATTTCGGCTCACACTTTCTTGACTCTTTGAGTCATTTTTCTCTTCCTTAGGGGACTAGAAAGACACATTGTCACTCTTTCTTATTCATGACAATCATTTTTCTCCTTTCTAATCATTCCAAGCCTTTCATCTTTGATATTATTGAATCCCTTCATTTTTCTATATTATTCACTTTTTTTGGCTTTTTGGCTTTTATTTCTTTTTCTTTTGCCTTACCTTTTCTTCATTTTGTACCTTTTATCACTTCTGCATTCCTCGTCTCTCCCCCCAAACTTATGCTTTTACCAATTGTGCTAAGGAAAGATTGGGTGCAAAGAGAGGTCATTTTAGAGTGGATAAAGGCTTGTATCATGGTTATTGAAAGAACAAGGGCTATGGCTCAACGAGGTTGAGGATATCATATTTGGTGGGATATGGATGCTTTCAAGTGTCAGTTTGGATCAAGGAGAGCCTATAGTCATTTCTTGAGTCGAGCTACACTTGGAGTTTTGCCTAGACAAACATTCAGGGCAAGTTCTAGACTTATTGGCACGGGACTTGGACTTGCAAATCAAAACCTCACCACACAAGCTGTTGGATTGCTAAAGAGAACAGAGTCGAGGGCCCACAACGACCTTAGCTGAGATTTGAGCAACACAAATGGTCCCGAAAAACCACTCGATGATTGTTTAGTCAACACAAGAGTCTAAAGGTCACAACTATCACCATCCTTTACACATCAATTTGTTTCTAACCATAAGGTCAAAGGTAAATGTGTTAGGCCCAAGTGAAGCTTTGCCTGAGACACTTTTATTCATTTGCTACTATTTACACAAAAACATAAAGAAAACGGACTCAAACCCTTAAGAAGGTTGTCATGCCATCCATCATCGGGAAGAGCCACCCGGTTCACACAAATTCCACCTTTGGAAAGAACCGTCGCATTAAGAAAACCAAAGGCTTATTGATAACGAAAACTTGAAAAGTAAGAAGCTACAAATTGAAAAAGAAGCTACTAAATAAAATAAGAAGCTATGCTATTAAGGAAAATTTCAAATGAAGTTATAAAGTAAAATACGGAAAGTAAACTGAATATGCACAATGGGGGATTGAGACGAATATACATAAGAGGGGAATGCATATATAGATGGTAAAGTTATATACATACCAAAAGTGAAAAATAACGCTAAAGAAAAATAAGTATCATAATTACATTCCAGTCATCAAATCAAAATAGGACCACCCCCCAAATAAAAACTAGCATTGTCCTCAATGATAAAGCAAAATAAGACCAAAGAGGGGTTAGAGAGTAAAGAAAACTCCATATATGGTCTGTATCGGATCCTGCACATCAGTGGGGTCAGCTCCCTCTGGGTCCTGTAGCTGGCCCGAGTTACCTCCCTCGAAGTCCTCCAGCTCAATCTCCAAGTCATCAGTCTGGGAATGACCCCTCTCCTCACGGGCTCTGTGTCAGCCTCCTGCTCTGGTGCATGTGCTACCTGAGCTGCTGGAGCTGGTTCCTCCAATAGTAGGTCCAATGGGATGTCGCCAACTGATCTAATCTTTTCCACCTCCTTCCTCAACAGCTTTACCGACTCCTTTGAAGCCCTAGTCTTTTTCATCTTCTTCGTTTGTTTGCCCAGTTCTATCATTGCTTTTCCCTTACCATCCAAAGTGGCCAAGAAAATCTTCTGGTTGTCTAGGAGCTTCTTCTGATTGTCCAGAAGCTCCTTTAGTGATTCTTCCACTGAAGCAGGCACCTGAGGCTGTGCCGGAGCTGGCTGAGCTGCCACTGTGCTGGATAGGACAGACAGCTTTGAAGTAGCTGTCTGTATCCAGTTGTTGATGCTGGGCAGAGTCTGGTTAACCCTCAGTGTAGTTAGAGGGTATGCTGATGAAGAAGGCACCAAAGAGGGCATTAAAGTAGACAGTCCGGAGGGAGGATGTGGTATGACAGTGGGAGGCTCGGAACAAGTGGCCACCACCAATGGCTCTTCAGACTGGCCAGTGGAAGTGGAGGCAATGCCCATGGACTTGGGGTTGCCTGGACCCTGAAGGTTGTACCAGGAGAATGGTCTCTTCGGTTCACCTTGGTGTCACAGTCCCTTCCCTCGACTTCCTGATCCTCCAGGTACATGGTGAGGAAGTTCGGGAAAGGGTAGGAGCTCTCATTCTTGTTAACCACTCTGGTGATCACCCCGGACATAATATTCCCGACGTTGATCGGGTACCCCACCCCCCCACCCCCATAATGGACCCCATAATAATAGCCCGGGAGACCGGCATATCACTGTCATGAATAGTGGGGTCTAACTGGCTGCACACAAAAGTTTCCCAACCCTTCGCCTCAAAGCTCAATGTTTTCCTGTAGATTGGGACCCCAAGTGTCAGCCAAGCTGGAGTAGTCCCTGGGAGAGCAATCACTGATGCCAGCCACGGGCGGGCTAACTCATTCATAGCCACCTTCTCTAAATACAATGACTCATCCTCGTCATTGAACCCAGCATAATCATTCAGAGTCTTGCCATCAAACTTTATTTTCTTGTTCTGGACTTTGGTAAAAATGTGCCCTTTTTTATGTGGGCGACATTGGCGTAAAACTCCTTAGCCAAGTGTTCATTGGCATCAGGTAGGTTGCTGGTGAAGAACCGCCACCCCACTCTCTCATTGAATTACCTCTTGATATTAGGGTTGTGTGGTAGCAGATCCCGCTCAATGAAAACCCTCTCATGTGTGAGTGACCTATGAGGCCACCATTCCCGAAACTTGTGGTAGGATTCTCCACATACAAATCGTTGCTGCCACACCACTGGGTTCCTTGTTCTCTCCAACCCTCCTGTCTGGGTGTCACCACCCCTCCCATCATCAAGGATCTCAGCATCTACATCAATAGGGTCCTGTCTAGGTGGATAGGCAGGAGGAGAAGCTGATGCTAAAGACTCACTACTTTCCTTTGAGCCATCTGACGACTCAGAAGAAGCAGGGGAAGCTGGGGGTGTAGGTTCGTCTCTCAACTGAAATCTCCCTGGGTAGTCTGTTGGGATATGGGTTGGCACTGAATCTCCCTCCGAAACATCCCGGGAGAGGACATATTCGCTACCCTCAGAATGGGATGCGGCTCTGTCCGCAGCTTTGATTATTTTCCTCAACTTCCCTATCGATTTCTGGACCGCTAGTGGTAGCTTGGTCCTTCCTTGACCTCCTCTTCCCCTGCCTCGGGAAGACTCAGCCCTCCCTTTTTGTGCATCACCGGAACCTCTAGATCTGACCATTGTCTACAGACAAAATCAGTGAAAGATCATTAGTATTGTTGTCAAAAGAATCAACAAAGAAAAACAGATGAAAGGTTGACAGTGTTTCACAAGGACAGGTCCGCTGACAGCGGAAAAACGAGAGCGGGCGCGGAATGGGTACCGCTGATAGCGTAAAAAGGTCCGCGGCCGCAAAAGACTAGGGATCAGACTACCTAGTTTCTGAATCTAAGGTACCACTGTGAGAGGAATTTTGGAAGCGGGCGCGAAAATTGAACCGCTGTTCGCGGAAAAACAAACGCGGTCGCGGACCTAGTTTGACAAGTCTCTGAACCTATAAGCCTCTGTCCGCAGAAATTGAAGCGCGGCGCGTAAAGCGGGACGCTATCAGTGGAATTTCCACCGCTGACCGCAGAAAACCAATCATTTTTAACTCAGGACATCACATGAACGCTGACCGCAAAATTACAGCCGTGGCCGCGGATTCAAAAATTAAACGGGCAACTTAGGGTTTCACTTTTTCTTGTCATTAACGGGTATCATAAACACCACTAACCCCTACTAGGCATCAACTAATTAACCCTAACTAATTTAGCATCATCCAATTAACAACTAATTAACCCAGTTAAAACTAAAAGAAAAGAGGAAGAAGTTAAAACTAAAAGAAAAGAAAAATACAATTTGAAAAACAATGCAATGATTTGAGCATACCAGTTGTTTGATAGAGTGTTGGAAATTGACTTCTAAATGGTGTTATGCAGATTAGGGTTCAGAGTAGGATGATGAACAGTAGCGACTTTCTTTTGAGAATGAAAATTGCGAAAAGGGTAAAAGGCTCCCTGACCTTCTATTTATACTAAAAAGACTGGGACCCACAGATCTTACCTGGCGCGGCCGCGGCATTCCACTGCGGTATGCGCTTTTACCATTTTTGAAAGGCTGTTACCAAGAGGGAACCGCTGAGAGCAGAAAAGCAGGCGCGGCAGCGGAATAGGGTCCGCTCACTGCGAAAAAGCCACCGCGGACGTGGTTCAAACTTCAGAGAGTTAACATTTTGGACTTGTCAAGTCCGCGTCCTCTACCAAATAATGCCCCCATGAAAAAGCTTCCGTTGACCGTGAAATTTTGAGCGTGATCAGCGGTTCAAATGCACACGCCAATTTTTCCAGTATTAGTCCTGCACTGCATCAAAAATTCCTACACAAATCTCACAACCAGTTAGTCCAAAACAAATCCTACACTAAGAGGAAAATGAAAAAGAAGAAAATGAAAAACACATGGGTTGCCTCCCAAGAAGCGCCTGATTTAACATCGCGGCACGACGCAGGTTACCATCAATCACTTGAGATGGATCATTGCCACCACGTCGCTGTCATCAAACTTGCCAAGATAGTGCTTCACTCGGTGCCCATTAACTCGGAAGATTTCACCATTTTTGTTTTTTCAAATCAAGAGCACCAAACGGAGTTACATGCACCACTTCAAAAGGGCCACTCCATTTTGACTTGAGCTTTCCCGGAAACAGTCATTACCGAGAATTGAATAGAAGAACCAAATCACCCTCCTTGAATTCCTTGCTCCGGGCATATTTGTCATGTAAGTACTTCATCTTGTCCTTATACAAGGACGAGCTGGAATAGGCATGGAACCTAAACTCATCAAGTTCATTGAGTTGCTCTACCCTGAGATTTGCTGCAACATCCCACTCAAGATTTAACTTCTTCAGCACCCACATGGCCTTATGCTCTAACTCAACCGAAAGATGGCACGCTTTCCCAAATACCAACTAGTATGGAGACATACCAATTGGAGTCTTGTAAGCAGTCCTGTAAGCCCACAAAGCATCATCCAGTTTCTTTGACCAGTCAATCCTATTTACATTGACAGTTTTTGACAATATGCTCTTTATCTCCCTGTTGGAAACCTCAACTTGTCCACTAGCCTAGGGATGATAAGGGGTTGACACTTTATGATTGACACCATACTTGGAAAGTAAAATATCGAAGGCCTTGTTGCAAAAATGAGAACTCCCATCACTGATGATCGCCCTAGGAGTGCCAAACCTTGCAAAAATATTTTTCTTCAAGAAAGCCACTACGCTATGTGCCTCATTGTTAGGCAAAGCCATAGCTTCAACCCACTTGGAAACATAATCAACAGCAACCAGAATGTACGTGTTACCACATGAACTCACAAAAGGTCCCATGAAGTCAATTCCCCACACATCAAATATGTCAACCTCAAGAATAGTGGTGAGAGGCATTTCATCCTTCTTGGAAATTCCACCAGCTCGCTGACACTCATCACATCTCTTCACAAGCTCACTAGCATCTCTATACAATGTAGGCCAATAAAAACCACAGCTAAGCACCTTTGAAACAGTTCTCGCCCCACCATGATGACCACCGTAGGTCGAGGAATGGCAAGCATCAAGAATGGTCATTTGCTCATCTTCCGGAACACATCTCCGAATCACACCATCATTACAAATCTTGAACAGGTAAGGATCGTCCTAGTAGTAACCCAAGCTATCCCGTCTAATCTTCTTCCTTTGGTTAGAAGAGAGCTCACATGGGACAATGTCGGTCACAAAAAAATTAGCAACAATCAGTGAACCAAGGCATACTATTCAAAGATACGGAGAGGAGTTGCTCATCCGGGAATGAATCATTATGAAAGTACAAGAGGGGGTTGAATTGTAAATATTTGAACTTAATTGCTTATTAGTTGACTTATTAATTGAGTAGTCGACTAGATATGATAATTCAACAGATATAGTAAAGGGAAGTAAATTGCAGAAAGTAATGGCAGGAATTAAAGACACCAGGATTTTATACCGGTTCGGATTCATGTGAATCCTAGTCCAGTCCCTTGGGTTGCAAGGGAGTTCTCTTTAGTAAATGTGTTTCTCCGAGTACAGTTGTAGTGAATTTGCACACAGTTTCTCAAGCACTCGTTTTTTATACAATGTCTCACCAGTGTTATGCTCTCATTCTTTCCCTGACTTGTTACACAGCAGATCTTAGTGAACTACAATGCTTGTTTGCAGTAGAACAAAGAGAGTGATTTTGGTTCGATCAAAGTATGTGAGACTAGGGTTTAAGACGGGGTATAAATACTTTGATGGATGGTAGAGACTTGACAACCCAAGAGATTTGATCCTTGGAAAGAATTGATTCTTTACAAGAATAAGGTAGGGAGCCGTTGCGACTTCTTAGTTTCCTTCCTTCAGCAGAGATACGAGTGAAGACTGCTCCTTGATTGTTGGATCTTCCAAACTTAGTCGCGTACCAATCTTCTCATATCCTTCGATCTTCCATGATGCTGCCCTTGATTTGTGACTTGACTTAAGGCTTGATTGATTCTCTTCAGCTCAGCTAGTCGTTGCTCTTTGCTGATTGATTTGTTGATTGGATTTCGTCCAGATTTGCGAGTCCTTTCCTTAGTTGTCCAGATTGACTGATTGTATGGTAATCTTTGCTATTTGATTTCTTCCCTTATTCATCATGAATTACTTCAACAGTCTTGAGGACTCTTCTTTACTTCTTGTAATTGATTTCCTGCACATGTATATGATTTGCATCATTAAAACAGAATCTAGCACATTAATCTCGAGCCCGTCATGGGGCCTCCCCTCCTCCTCCAAGCGGGACAAGTGGTCCGCCACTTGGTTTTCACACCCTTTTGGATCAACAATTTCAAGGTCAAACTCTTGAAGCAATAGAACCCATCTCATCAACCGAGCCTTACAATCCTTCTTTGTCATCAAGTAGCGGAATGTTGCGTGGTCAATATGAACTATCACCTTGGCACCCATGAGATAAGGTCTAAACTTTTCCATGGCAAACACTATGGCTAACAACTTTTTTTCCGTCACCGTGTAATTAACCTGGGCATCATTCATAGTTTTGCTTGCATAATACACCGGGTGAAACATCTTGTTCACCCTTTGCCCCAAAACCACTCCTACAGCAACATCACTTGCGTCACACATAAGCTCGAAGGGTAAGCTCCAATTGGGTGCGGTAATAATGGGAGTGGTTGTCAGTTTGTACTTGAGAAGTTCAAAAGCTTTCATTCATTCGTCATTAAATACAAACCTTGCATCCTTTTCCAATAATTTGCACAAGGGGTTCACTATCTTTGAAAAGTCCTTGATGAATCTTCTGTAGAACCCCGCATGCCCAAGAAAGCTCCTAACCCCCTTGACGAAAGTAGGAGGAGGAAACTTTGAAATCACTTCAATCTTCGCCTTGTCCACCTCAATACCGTTCTTTGAGATCTTATGGCTGAGGACAATGCCCTCCTCGACCATAAAGTGGCATTTTCCCAGTTAAGCACAAGATTTGTCTCTTCATATCGGGCCAACACTTTGTCAAGGTTCTTCAAGCATTCTTCAAAGGAGTCACCCACAACACTAAAATCATCCATGAATACTTCCAAGAAGTCCTCCACCATGTCCGTAAAGATAGCCATCATACACCGCTGGAAGGTAGCCGGTGCATTACACAAACCAAATGGCATCCGTGAAAATGCAAAGGTCCCGTACGGGCATATGAAGGTGGTTTTCTCTTGATCCTCCGGAGCAATCAAAATCTGGTTGTAGCCTGAGTACCCATCTAAAAAGCAGTAGTAGGCACGCCCAGCAAGTCTATCCAACATTTGGTCCAGAAAGGGCAATGGAAAATGATCTTTGCGGGTCACCTTATTCAGCTTCCGGTAGTCCATGCATACCCTCCATCCGGTGACAGTCCTAGTGGGGATCAATTCATTTTGCTCATCCGTGACCACAGTCATACCACCCTTCTTCGACACACATTGTACCGGTGAAGTCCAAAAACTATTCGAGACGGGGCACATAACCCCTGCATCTAGCCATTTGATCACTTCCCTCTTAACAACCTCTTGCATAGCCTCGTTCAACCTCCTTTGATATTCCACGGAGGGTTTGGCATCATCCTCAAGTATAATCTTGTGCATGCAAAAGGCGGGGCTTATCCGCCGAATATCAGCTAGAGTCCATCCAATTGCCTTCTTCCTTCTTTGAAGCACCTCAAGGGTGGCATCTACCTGCATGTTAGTTAAGCAAGAAGAAAGAATAACAGGTAAAGTTGAACTAGGGCCCAAGAATTCATACCTGAGGTGTAAAGGTAAAGGCTTCAACTCCAATATGGGAGGTTCCTCGATTGAGGGCTTTGTTGGTGGATTCTTTTGGTTCTCAAGATCCAAGGAGAGTTTACGGGGCTCATAGGAGTAAGAACCCATTCCCATGCAAAGCATTGACATACTCTACCAAGCCCTCATCATCTGTCACATCATGGTTCAACAATACTGCTTCCAAAGGATCCTCCACATTGATCATGGCACTCGTGTCATCAACTATCACCTCCATTACAAGATCGACAAAAGAGCAAACATTAGTACTATTCGATTGCTTCATCGATTTGCAAACATGGAAGACAACTTTTTCATCACCCACCCGGAAGGTGAGCTCCCCAGCTTCCACATCAACCAATGCCTTCCCTATTGCTAGGAAAGGCCCTCCAAATATTATAGGCACCTCATAGTTGACTTCGCAGTCGAGAATCACAAAATCCGCAAGCAAAATAAACTTGTCAACCCGGATAAGAACATCATCAATAATACCAAACGGCCTCTTCATTGTTCGATCCGCCATTTGCAATCTCATTGAATTAGCTCTCGGTTGACCAATACCCAAAATTTTGAATACAGAGTAAGGCATCAAATTTATATTTGCTCCCAAATCACACAATGCCTTTGCAAAATCCACACTCCCAATGGTACATGGAATGGTGAATGCTCCAGGATCTTCAAGCTTTGGAGCCATCGAGTGCACAATTGCACTCACTTGATGAGTCATTTTGATGGTCTCACAATCCATAGATCTCTTTTAGTCACCAAGTCTTTCATAAACTTGGCGTATCCCGGCATTTGCTCAAGAGCTTCCACCAAAGGAACATTGATCGAAATGCTTTTCATCATCTCAATGAACTTCTTGAATTGGTTTTCATTCTTTTGTTTCGCAAGTCTTTGAGGGTAAGGTGGAGGAGGCCTTGGCAAAGAAGCCTTAGCCTTAGGCACCACCGTTTCCGGTATGTCTATCATGTGTTCCCTAGACGGGTTCACATCATTTTGAGTCTCCACTTCATTGTCATGAATATCAATTCTCACTTCAGCATTCAAATTCTCTTCACTCACTTGCTCATCAACTATTGGAACATCATCATCTTGCACTTCAACCTCATCACTCACAACTTCCTTTTGCTTGGAGGTATTTACTTCACCACCTCTACTGCTCCTTGTGATCACCGCCATTGCATGCCCGGCATTGTTCCACCCTTCGAGTTTACTACCGTGTCACTAGGTAGAGCCCCCTTAGGGCGAGTGTTCAAAGATTGCAAAATCTAGCCAAGTTGAACCTCCAAGTTTCGGATAGAAGTATTATCGGATGACAACTGGGCATCAGAGTCGGCGTTCTTCTTCATAATTTTCTCAAACATCATCTCAATCCTTCCCATCTCATTTTTTGACAAGCTAGGACCTTGAGACGGAAATGGAGGCGGGTTGTTTGGTTGTTGATACATCGGAGGCCTTTGAAAGCCCGACCCCCGATTCCCTTGATTACCGTTATTCCAACACCCTTGATTATTATTTCCTCCCCAGTTGCCCTGGTTGCCCCAATTCTGATTGTTGTTCCCCCAGTTGTTTTGGTTGTTGTTCTTTCCGCTATTCCAATTTCCTTGTTGGTTTTGATTCCCCCAATTTCCTTGGGATCTCTACTATTGTTGATTCGAAGCATTGCCCCGCTGTCCTTGGTAGTTGTTCACATACTGAACTTCTTCACTTTGATCATCATACCCATCATCTTGGTTGAAACCACTACTACCCTGCTCATATTGATCCGGATTTCCTTGACTTTGTTGACCTCTTTGTCGCCTCTTATTGACCAACATATTTACCCCTTCCATGGCGTTCACTTGTCTTGGCACTTGAACTTGTTGCAATTGAGCTTTTGCCAACTGGTTCATTATTGTAGTCAACTCTGCTATTGCTTGGCTGTAGTCATGGAGCTCTTTGTGCAGGTGAATGACTGTGGGATCACCTTTTGGCACATTAGCTTGGCTTTGCCACGCCGAGGAAGTATCTTCCATCTCATCTAGTATCTCACACGCCTCAGCATAAGGTGTGTTCATAAAGTTTCCCCCTGCTAGCTGGTTCACTACACACTGGTTGGTGGTGTTGATGCCACGGTAGAATGTTTGCTGGATCATTACTTCGGTCATGTAATTGTTCGGACATTCTTTCACCATCGTCTGATACCTTTCCCAGATTTCATGGCAGTGGTTCATTGGGTTCCTGTTTGAATGCTAGGATCTCATCTCTCAATGTCACCATATGCCCCGGCAACAAAAAATTAGCTATAAACTTGTCGGCCAACTCATCCCACGTAGTGAATGGAATGGTTGGGAAGCCTTTCGAGCCAGTCCAAAGCCTTCCCTCTAAGTGAAAAAGGGAACAATCTCAATTTCAATGCATCCTCCGACACATTCGTCTGTTTGCTTCCCCAGCAAGTATCCACGAAGCCCTTTAGATGTTTATATGCATTCTGATGGGGAGCGCCTGTGAAGTACCCTCGTTGCTCCAATAAAGTCAATATAACATTTGTAATCTGGAAATTGCCCGCCCGAATCCGGGGTGGGACAATTGCACTTGTATAACCTTCATTTGGAAGAACCCGAGGAGCTACTCGTGGAGGAACTAGGGAGGGTCTGGAATATTGCCGTTGGCCTGGTGGCCTCTTCTTTGAGCTTGAGGTACTAGAGGCACCTCATCTTCAGCATTATCATCTACCTCCTCCCCCGGAACATTTCCATTAGGATCATTGTTTGCCATGTTGTACCTGAAACAATTAACTCACACATGTTAGTAAAATAGAAGAAAAGAAAAATAAGACACACAACTAGTCAGATAGATAGCCAAAACCATTTAGCTCCCCGGCAACGGTGCCAAAAAGTGATCGGCTCCAACCCTATACCACTATAAAATGGAAAGAGTGGTCGATGCAGCTTTTACCCGAATGGTCGGGATCGATATCCACAAGGAGCTAATATTGGTTGGGAGTTGGGTTTCTATCCAATCTAGCTATGCGTGTTGCTCTTAATTGCACTTCTAAACATATTTGGATTTGTTCAATTCTACTATTAATGCTACTAATTGCTGGAAATAATCTGAGTACAATATTTTTGAAGGGTTTTCTCAATTGATAAAAGCACTAGGGAAGTGACTTACACCTAGGCGAGTATCTAATGGGGTCTAAAAGTTAGGACAAGAGTGCTATATTTGGGATCATGATATAACCTTTGCACATAATTATCCACTCTATACCTCTCGGTAATTTGAGTGACTTTGCCCTAATTGACTCTCTCTAGCCCAATTGGGTGTTCAAACAATGCAAGCAAAATTGGCTCAAGTTGGGTATTACTATCTCTAGGTTTAACTCTTTAATTGGGGCTATCAATCTCTTGAATGCACCCCAATTCCTTGTTAGCCTGAATTTCCTAGACTTAGTCTCTCTTTCTCAAGAAGAGTCTAAGCCATATAGGCACGAATCAGTTTTTGCAACCACCAATTCAACAATTAAAGCATGATTCAAGCTAAATATCATTAACCCATAAAAAATTAAGCCCTAAAATTGAAGACCCATTAAATACCCATACTAAGGTTGGATCACAACCCTAGATAATGGGTTTAGCTACTCATAATCAAGGTAGAAATCAAAGATGGAGATGAAATATAAGCCATAAAAGTTGATTACAAGAATAAAATCTAAGAATATAAGCTAAAGCTACTCTAAAATTACTCAAAGTGGTAAAGTACAGCTGTTCACGAGCTCCTTAATACAAAAGATGACCTAAAAATGAGAAAATGATCTATTTATACGCAGCTAAAATTACTGGATAAAAATACCCCTACGGAAGTTCTGCTGTTAGCGCAATACTGAGTGCCTCAGTGCTTGAACTTTCACGGCCGCGCAAAAGCAAGCGCGGACCGCATTTCTTCCATTTTGGACTGGGACTGGGCTTGATTTCACTGGGAGCATAAAAGCAACCGCCTCAGCGTTGTCTTCAACCGCGGCCGCGTAATATGTTCGTGGATCGCGCTCCTCATTTGAGCTCAAATTTCCAGGTCTCTGATTCTTTATTTCGCCATCAGCGGAATTTGCACCGCGGCCGCGTCAAGTATTCCGCTGCCGTGCTATTTCACCGCGGTCAGCGGTATCTGTTGTACCCCAAAATGCCTCTCTGAATCTCAATTCCGCTGTCAGCATAATTGTGGCCGCCCTAGCGGTGGACCTTCCGCTGCCGCTCTTTTCCTTCGCGGTCAGGGCTTTTGTCTCAGCTTTGAACTTGTGCAATTTTAACTCCTTCATGAGTTGGTTATGGCTTTCTTGCCTCATTTTGACCAAACTCTGCAAACAAGCACAATAAGTCAGTTTTCGGGAATACTTTTACATATCTTTTATCCAAAACCTAAGCAAAAGAGAGCATAAGATAGGCTTGAATCCATAGTTATCACAGAGCACAACCAACTATACCACGGCCATATATTGAGCCTCCAATGTTCACCTTTCAGGGTCCATAGTTTAATCCAGAAATAACATATGTGACCCCATACTCATTTACTCAACCACCGCAGTATGACTTCTCAGTGGAGCAAGAAAGAGTTGTCAAGAATCCCGAACAAGAGGAAATGGCTCGGAAGATGAAAATCCTGGAACAAAGCCTGAAAAACATGCAAGGCCTGAGTGGCCAAAAGAGTGTCTCATACTCCGACCTGTGCATGTTTCCCCATGTTCACTTGTCGGCTGGCTTCAAAATGCCAAAATTTGAAAAGTACGACGAGCATGGAGACCCGATTGCTCGTCTGAAGCGATATTGTAACCAGCTGAGGGATGGTGGTGGAAAAGAGGAGCTGCTAATCCCCTATTTTGGAGAAAGCCTCACCAGAATCGCTTTCGAGTGGTATATGGATCAAGAAATTTCCCATTGGCAATGTGTGGGACGATCTGGCCAGAAATTTTATCCCCCAGTTCCAGTATAATGTGGACATCGCTCCCGACAGAAACTCTTTGTCCAATTTGAAAAAGAAAATAGCAGAAAGCTACCGTGAATATGATGTCAAATAGCGCGAGCAAGCCGTCAGGGTAAAGCCTCCAATAGAAGAAGCTGAAATGGCTACGGTCTTCCTACAGGCCTAAGAGGCGGACTACTTCCAGAACATGATGTCCGCTATAGGTAAGTCGTTCGCTGAGGCAATCTAAATTGGGGAGATGGTAGAAAATGGTTTAAAAACAGGTCGAATCTTGAGTCATGTTGCTTTTAAGGCCACATCACAAGCCGTTCAAAATGGTTCAGAGGGTTTGATGAATAGAAACGGGAGAGAAGAGGGAGCCATGATGGCTTCCAGCTCGACGGGGGCCCACAAGGTATTTAACCAATCATATATGCTTCCTAAGGTCCCACAACACTATTATCCCTATCAAGATGCTGCTTATGCCGTTGGCACCGCATCCATATGCAGTGATGAACGCACAACCTTGCACGCGGCCACAAAATTACATACAACCGAACTGCACCTTCCAGAAATGCACGTCGCTGCCAAGCTCCATATAATCCCCAACCAAATGTTCCCCAATACAATCCTCGCCCAAGTGAGCCCCTCAGAAAGAATCAATTCACCCCTATTGGTGAATCGTATTCAAGCTTGTTCCAAAGGCTAATCAGGCTAGGTCTGCTGCAGCTAGTGGCCCCCAAACTGGACAAACCCCGAGTCCCCCTCGCACCGAGCAGATGCTAGATGTGAATACCACTCTGGAGCAGTGGAACATGATACAGAAGACTGTTGGACTCTTAAAAGAGCGGTGGAAGACCTTATCGAGGTCTAGGCAATAGTGCTTAGGGATGAAGAGGAGCCTAATATGATGAACAATCCTCTGCCTACTCACACCAATAGGCTAGTAGTTGGAATGATTTGTGAAGATGAAGAATTTAATCCGGCACTAATGGCCATTGCAGCCATTGCCGAGACAGAAGAAAAGCTGAAAAATGGTCGCCAAGCCTGAAAGTTCCCTATCAGACGGGAGTCTCGGTAGCCAGTCTTGCTATCCTTTCTGCGTCTGGATTATCTCAGGGTGTGATCCGGATGTTTTACTTTATTGTCTTACTTTCCGATGTAAACCCTTCTATCTTAAAAATTCAAAAAAAAATCAAATGAAATTAATATTTCATTGTCCAGGAATGTCTCTTTTCTTAACCTTGTCACTTTTCTTATTTTCTTTTCAGTTCTATTAAATGCAGATTTCAATAATTGACATGCTTGCGGACTTCATGCCCAGATCCTAAAATGCTGTCAGACTTTGAAATAATGAATCAAGAATCAGAATGCAATGAAAATAGGTTTAAGGAAATAAAACAAATAATCGGAACAGCTAAAGAAAAATTGGCTCCAGATTGGAAGATCCATACATGGTAACGAGAGTACTGCCAAAAGAGAGCGTTGTACCTGGGAAACATCGGAAAAAATGTCCTGAAACAACCGTCAACGCAGGTGCAGTCAAAAGGTACTATGTTTGATCCTCTATATAGCATTAGTATTCTCCGGTTGGGATGAAGAAGGCTTTCTTTCTCACTATCCAGATATTATCAACCCTTTGCAAACCCTTTGAGTCGGTTCCCTTTCTTTGATTACCCTCTTTGAAACCTGGAAGTTATTATTGAAAAAAATGAATGAAAAATGAAAAAAAAAACAAAGAAGACAAAAAGAAAATAAGAAAAAGAAAAAAAAGGAAGAAAACAGAAAGAAAATGGAATGAAAAGAAAAGAATGAAAAAGAAAGAGAAAATAAAACAAAACAGAAGAAAAAACAAAACAAAAATCAAAATAGTTCATGTTCATTGAACTACGTTCGACTTGATTCCGAAAGGACACGTAGGCAGCCTCTCTCTGGGGTTCAGTCACAGCAAAACAAAAATCCACATTCCCCCCAAAAGTTCAAACTGGGGCAGATGTTATAATGGTTCGGTGATGGTTTTGCCTGAAAGGTTCCAAAGTTGTAATTCAATCCAAATACTTTTTACTCAAATCATTTTCAAGTCCTTCCAACCAATTGGCGAGAATGTCCAAGAATTAGAGGATATAGCCGCTTGGAGTTGTCACAATCAAAATGAGAGAAATAAAATAAGAGAGTCTTGTCGGTGAAAACCTTCAAGGGCACCATAAGGCGATAGTAAGCTGAGAAGTTGAAAATGAGAGAGTCTTATTAGTGAAAACTCACAAAGAGCATTATAAGGCGATAGTTATAAAATAAATGAGAGAGATCGGTTAGTTAAAACCCAAAAAAGACGTCACTAATCGAAAAGAGGATCACAGCCATTGGCATCGACACAATCCTGGGCAAAGTTTCTCGGTTTCGAGCCAAAAGTTGTGATGAATTTTTGAGAGTCGGACGGTTTACACAGATCAGGCATCCAGTCCAAAAGGCATGTCATGTTCATTGAAGTCCGTATGTACTCCAGATAAGTCTTTCTTTCCTTTCCCCGAAAGGGATACCTCTTGTCTAAATTCATTGTCCATTCCATTGTTTGTTTTTCTTTGAATCTCTTTCGGTCAAACTCTATTCGGAATCCCTTTCGATATAACTCTGTTCCGAAACTAAGACAAAGAAATGATGGTAAGACTGATTTACAAGATTCTCATTTGATACAAGCTAATATGAAAAAAGGCACCCAGCCTTGACAGGGGCATCAAGTCGACCTCGACTGGCCACGGTGGCTGATGTTTTGAAATTGAAAACTCTTGAAAGAAGGAAATCAAATGGAAATGTCTACCAGGGCGAAAATGAAGTTGAAAAGGTTGAATCCCACGCGACTAACCATCTTGGCAAGGTTTGAAAAGCCAAAGATTCCCAAATGCTTTGAAGTTAAAAATCGAAAGAAGGAAATCAGATTAAAATGCCCACGAAGGCAAAACAAAGTTGAAAAGGGTTAGGTCCCATGTGACTAACCGTCATGGCAAGGTTTGGAAAATTCAAATGTTCTCCAGGGCTAGAAATGAAATCGGTCTTCAGGAAGCAACCGGTTGTAGTTAAAAGTATCATCAAAGGAGTCAGGCCGAGATCAAGTAACTAAAACAATCAAGGCCACAAAACCAACCACCGTTTCGAACTGACAAATCGTTCTTTGTTTGAAAATCAGGAAATAGGTTCAATCCAAAGCAACCTCGCAAGAAGCAGGTGCAACCAAAAGAAATCGCGCGAAGACTAAAATAGCTCTACAGCAGCAACAATTCCAAAAAAGGGAAGTCTTCTCCAAAGTCTTTCCCGCATCTTACTCGTTCTTTTAATAAAAGAAAGAAAAGAAAGAAAGTTAAAATCATTGTGGTATAGGGTCTCCAATCCCTAGCTGCATTTTCCAACATAGGGTCTCCACTCCCTTGTTGATTTTATTTTAAACATAGGGTCTCCACTCCCTAGTTGATTTTATTTTAGACATAGGGTCTCCACTCCCTAGTCGCTTTTCAGAAAAAGGGTCTCCACTCCCTAGTTGATTTTATTTTGGACATAAGGTTTCCATTCCCTAATTTCTTTTCGGTCTCCACTCCCTAGTTGACGTTATTTTTAGACATAGGGTCTCCACTCCCTAGTCTCCTTTCCAACATAGGGTCTCCACTCCCTAGTTGAAGTTATTTTAGACATACGATCTCCACTCCCTAGTCTACTTTTCCAACATAGGGTCTCCATTCCCTAGTCGATTTTATTTTAGACATAGGGGTCTCCACTCCCTAGTCTCTTTTCCAATATAGGGTCTCCACTCCCTAGTTGATTTTTCTTTTAGTACATAGGGTCTTGATAAGTGGGGATTTTGACTACTTATAGCGCCTTTTAGCTTTCATTTTAGTCCAAAAGCGTTTAATTGTGTTCCCGAAAACTGATGAAATATGCTTAATTGCAGGAGTATTGAAAAATGAGCCACTAAGATTAAATCCAACTCGAGAAGGAGTGATCTGAACTCAAGGACAAAAAAAGGCATATAAGCTCAAAGTGCGGACTTCAAAAATATCATCTGCGACCGCAGATTGTGAAGACAAACTTATTAGAGGACTATGAGAAGTGCGGCCGCAAAAGCTAAGCAAGAGCAAAAGTTCAGAGAATTTGCATGTCAAGTTCAAAAGAAGTGCCGGTCGCAGAAGATTAGCTACGCGGCCGCAGTTGCATTTGTGCGATCCGCAGAAGAACCATGTGCGGCTGCACTCAGAAATGTGCGGACCATAGAAAAAGAGAGATGCGGCCGCGGTTCAGAATTGTGAGGCCACAAGATTCAAATAATGTTAAGCTGAAGCAAAGTACGGACCGCAATGGAATTGTGCGGCCGCAGAACCTCTGAAAGGCTTTTGTCCAAAAATTCCAGCTTTGTATAAATAGAAGAGTTTTACTTTTTTAGGCAAGCTTTGAATATCAGCAGCCACGGTAGACATTTTTCTTTACTCTCTTTAGTAGTTTTTGCCATTTTGAGCTTTGTGAACATAGATTTCATTATTTTAATTACCAATATGGGTTTAATTATCATTTCCTCTTCTATTTCTTCTGTTTTAAGCATGAGTAGTTAGATTTTCACTAGGGTTGTGACTCAATCCTAAAGTGTAAGCTTAGTGGGTTTTTGGTTTATTGCTTGTTTATGGTTGGGTGTTTATTGTTTGGCCTTGTTCTTGCTTTTAATTGTAGAATTAATGGTTGCAAATATTAGATCATGCCTATTTCACTTGGTCTCTACTCGAGAAAGAGAGACTTAGTCTAGGAAAACTTGGCTAACAAGAAATTGGGTAATTCAAGAGATTGATAATCCCAATTAAAGGGTTGAATCTAGAGATAGTAAAACCCGACTTGAGCTTTTTATCAACCGTTTTGTTCAATACCCATTTGGACTTGAGAAAACCGAATTGGGCAATATCACTCTTTTATCGAGAGGTATTGAGTGGGTACTCGAGTGTTGATAGCTATAATACACCCCGACCAACAAAATAAGCTTTAAAGTTTACAACCCGTTAGGAAAACACCTAGGTGAAGGTCATAGCCCTAGGCCTTTTACATCATTTGAAAAACAACAAAAATAATTTCCTAGTTCTTATTCTTAGTTGGTAATCTTAGTTTAACTTAGACTTAAAAACAACCCAATTTTGTGGAAGTGCAATTTGAGATAATTCAAGCTTATTCACTAAAGTATATACTCATATGTCCCATTGATAGCTCCCTGTGAAAAATTGACCCTGACTCCTTGTTGGATATTATTATTGCATTGACCATTTCACAACCTTAAATAGAAGTGTGACTTGGACGAGATTAATTTTTGGCGCCATTCCCGGGGAGCTAAAAACGGATTTAGCTATATATTTAGTTTTGTGTGTGAATTGTCTTCTTTTCCTTCCTTTTTACTGATTTTTGTGAATCACTTGTAGGTACCACAATGGTAAACAACAATGATCAACTCGAAAATATGCATTTGGGGGATGTGGACGTTCAAGAGGTTCCTCTTGAACCTCAAGCAAATAGAAGAGGTCGGGCACCTCACGACAACGTCCTAGTTCCACACCAACCTCCACGAAGAGCGACTCCACACCGGGTGTTGCCGAATGAAAGGTAAGCAAGTGTCATTGTCCCGCCCCAAATTAGGGCGGGCAACTTTTAAATCACTAATGCAATGCTTACATTGCTAGAGCAATGGGGATTTTTCACCAGGGCTCCAAGTCAAAATGCATACAAACACTTGAAGGAGTTTGTGGACACTTGTTGGGGGAGTAAACAAACAAACGTCTTCGAGGATGCTTTAAGGTTGAAGCTATTTCCTTTCTCTCTAAGGGGGAAAGCCTTGGGTTGGTTAGAGAGATTGTCAAACCATTCCATCCATACATGGGATAAATTGGCGGAGAAATTTATTTCCAATTTCTTTCTCCCGGCATATGGCTACTCTTAGAGACGAGATTCTAGCATTCAAACAAGAACCCAATGAGCCGTTGCATGAAATATGGGAGAGGTACCAAACAATGGTCAAAGAGTGCCCCAATAATGACATGATGGAGGCTATGATTCAACAAACATTCTATCGGGGGATCAATACTACTAATAAATGTGTGGTCAAACAACTTGCCAATGGAAATTTCATGACAACGCCATATGCGGAAGCTTGTGAGATTTTAGATGAAATGGCGGATACTTCATCGGCATGGCAAAGTAGAGCAAATGTTCCTCAAGGTGATCCAAACGTGATTCACCTACATAAAGAATTGCATGATCATGGTCAAGCCATTGCTGAGTTGACCACCACAATGAATCAATTAGCAAAAGCTCAACTTCAACAAGTGCAAAATCCTAAGCAAGTCAATGCCATGGAGGGAGTTAATATAATGGTGAACAAAAGAAGGCCCAAGGGTCCACAAGTTGCAAAACCGTGTGGAAAACTATGTGCAAGAAGATAGTGGGTCTGATCAAGATGAATCTTATAATGAACAAGAGGAGGAAGTGCAATACGTGAACAACTTTCAAGGGCAGAGAAACAACTCTCAAGGCCCGAATCAACAATAATAGTGACCTCAAGGTAATCAAGGTAATTGGAATTCTAACAACCAAGGTAATTGGAATAATAACAATAATCAAGGAAATTGGAGTGGTGGAAATAACCAAGGCAATTGGAGTGGAACAACTAGGGACATTGGGGAGGCAACAAACAAGGGGTATGGAACAATAATCAAAGCAATTGGGGGTCGGGCTTTCAAAGGCCCCCGATGTATCAACAACTGAGTAACCCGCCTCCTTATCCTTCCCATGTTCCAAGTTCTTCCAACAATGATTGGGAAGAATTGAGAATATGTCCAAACAAATGATGAAGAAAAATGCAGACTCCGATGCCCAACTAGCCTCACACAACACATCAATTCGCAACTTGGAAGTTCAAATGGGGCAAACTCTCAAGCTCTGAACACTCGTCCTAAGGGAGCACTACCAAGTGACACAGTGGTGAACCCAAAGGGTGGGAACAACACGGGACATTCCATGGTCGTTACTACAAGGAGTGGAAAAGGTGGGGATGCACCCACCTCAAGTCAAAGGAAACTTGTGGATGATGAGCAAGTGGTACAAGAAGATGAGAGACCGAGCAATGTGGAGCAAGCAAATGATGAAGTGTGGATTGATATTGATGACAATGTGGAGGAAGCTCAAGAGGAAGTGAACCCGTCTAGGGATCACATTGTTGACATACCCGAACTGGTCGTACAAAAGGCTAAGGCACCAATGCACAGGCCTCCTCCTCTATATCCTCAAAGGCTTGCCAAGCAAAATGGCGAGAATCAATTCAAAAAGTTCATTGACATGATGAAAAGTCTATCCATCAATGTGCCATTAGTTGAAGCCTTGGATCAAATGCCCGATTATGAAAAGTTTATGAAGGATTTAGTGACAAAGAAGAGGTATATGAATTTTGAGACTATACAAATGACTCATCAAGTGAGTGCAATTGTGCATTCAATGGCTCCTAAGTTGGAGGATCCCGACGCTTTCACGATGCCTTGTACAATTAGAAGTGCCGAGTTTGCAAAATCTCTTTGTGATGTTGGGGCAAGTATCAATATGATGCCTCATTTGGTTTTGAAAACTTTGGGAATTGGGCAACCAAGACCCACATCTATGAAATTACAAATGGTTGATCGTACCATGAAGAGACCATTGAGAGTGATTGAAGATGTATTGGTTCGTGTTGATAAATTCATTCTTCCAGCGGATTTTGTCTTTCTTGATTGTGAGGTTGATTATGAGGTGCCAATTATTCTTGGTAGACCTTTCCTTGCTACGGGGAAGGCTCAAGTTGATATTGAAGCCGGAGAACTTACCTTCCGGGTTGGTGATGAAAAAATAGTTTTCCATGTGTGTAATTCCATGCGGCAACCCAATAGCAAAGAGGTGTGTTCTTTAGTGGACTTGGTGACCGATGTGATTGTAGATGAAACAAGTGTTGTGATGAATGTTGTTGATACATTAGAGGTCGTCTTGCTCAACTTTGATGATGACGAGATAGGATGGCTTCATGGAATGTGTGAACTCGTTGCAAGGAATGAGGTCGTGCACTTATGAGCCCCGCAAATTATCCTTGGATCTTGAAAATAAGACAACTCCTCCAACAAAGCCCTCAATCGAGGAGCCTCCTATCTTGGAGTTGAAGCCATTGCCTCCACATCTTCGGTATGAATTTCTTGGCCCTTCTTCTACTTTACCAGTTATTCTTTCCTCTTGTTTGACAAACGTGCAGGTAGACTCTACATTGGTGGTGCTACAAAAGAAAAAGAAGAAGAAGAAGGTTATTGGATGGACATTAGCAGATATTCGGGGGATAAGCCCCGCTTTTTGCATGCACAAGATTAACTTGGAGGAAGATGCCAAACCATCAATTGAACATCAAAGGAGACTCAATGAAGCCATGCAAGAGGTTGTCAAAAAGGAGATCATCAAGTGGTTGGATGTCGGGGTTGTTTACCCCATTTTCGATAGTTCATGCTTTCTCCGATTCAATATGTCCCAAAGAAAGGGGGCATGACGGTGGTCACCAATGATAAGAATGAGTTTATTCCTACAAGAACGGTGACCGGGTGGAGAGTGTATATGGACTATTGTAAGCTCAACAGAGTCACAAGGAAGGATCATTTCCCACTTCTCTTCCTAGATTAAATGCTTGATAGATTGGCCAGCCGTGCTTTCTATTATTTCCTTGATGGGTATAACGGCTACAACCAAATTCTTATTGCTCCGGAGGATCAAGAGAAGACTACTTTTACATGTCCTTATGGTACTTTTGCCTTCAAGCGGATGCCATTTAGGTTGTGCAATGCACCGGCGACTTTTCAAAGGTGTATGATGGCGATCTTTATGGACATGGTGGAGGATTACCTTGAAGTCTTCATGGATGACTTCTCAGTGGTCGAGAATTCTTTTGATGATTGTCTCGCAAACTTGGACAAAGCGTTGGCAAGATGTGAAGAAACAAACTTGGTAGTCAATTGGGAGAAATGTTATTTCATGGTTGAAGAAGGCATTGTCCTTGGCCACAAGATCTCAAAGAATGGCATTGATGTCGACAAGGAAAAGATTGAGGTGATTTCTAAACTTCCACCTCCAACCTCAATGAAAGGAGTGCGGAGTTTCTTAGGGGATGCGGTATTTTACCGAAGTTTCATCAAGGACTTCTCTAAAGTGGTGAACCCATTGTTCAAGCTTTTGGAGAACGATGATAAGTTCCATTTCAATGACGATTGCATGAGAGCCTTTGAATTGCTAAAGCTCAAGTTGTCTACTACTCCCATAATCACCGCTCCAAATGGGAGTGTTCCTTTTGAGCTCATGTGCGATGCAAGTGATGTAGCGGTAGAGGCTGTTTTGGGGAAACACATCAACAAGATTTTTCATCCGGTATACTATGCTAGTAAGACCATGAATAGTGCCCAAGTCAACTATACCATTACGAAGAAAGAGCTCCTTCCCATTGTCTTTGCTATGGAGAAGTTCTGCCCGTACTTGATGGGTGAAAAAGTCATTGTCCACATGGATCATGCGGCACTTCACTATCTTATGAGCAGAAGTATTCTAAAGCCCGGTTGATGAGATGGGTGCTTTTTTTGCAAGAGTTTGATATAGACATCCAAGATCGACAAGGAAGTGAAAACCAAGTGGCAGACCGCTTATCCCATTTGGAGGAGGAGGGGAGGCTGCATGATGGCCTTGAAATCAATGACTCTTTCCCCGATGAGCAACTCTTGGCTATTTCAATGAAATAGGTGCCATGGTTCGCGGATCTAGCAAATTTTCTTGTAAGTGGTATAATCTCGAATGAGTTCTCTTCGAACTAAAGGAAGAATCTCAAACGGGATTGTCAAGACTATTATTGGGATAAACCGTACCTTTTCCGAATTTGTACAGATGGAGTGATTAGAAGATGTGTACCGGAGGAGGAACAAGTTAAAATTCTTGGGGCTTGTCATTCTTTTCCATATGGTGGTCACCATGGTGGGGCAAGAACAGCGGCCAAAGTGCTAAGTTGTGGTTTCTATTGGACCACTCTTTACAAGGATGCAATGATCGAGTCAAGCATTGTGATGAATGTTAAAGGGCCGGTGGAATCTCAAAGAAAAACGAAATGTCTCTCACCACCATTTTGGAGATTGACATTTTCGATGTGTGGGGTATTGACTTCATCAGTCCTTTTGTGAGTTCTTGTGGAAACACCTACCCCTTGGTCGCGGTTGATTATGTGTCCAAATGGGTTGAGGCCATTTCTTTACCCAACAATTAAGCGAGAAGTGTGGTGGCGTTTTTGAAGAAGAATATTTTTACAAGATTTGGTACTCCAAGGGCTATCATAAGTACTGGGGGATCACATTTTTGCAACAAAGCTTTTGACACCTTACTCACCAAGTATGGTATCACTCATAAAGTCACGACTCCCCATCATCCACAAGCAAGCGTTCAAGTGGATGTCTCCAACCGGGAGATAAAAAGTATTTTGTCCAAAACAGTGAATGCTAATCGGACGGATTGGTCCAAGAAACTTGATGATGCTTTATGGGCTTATAGGACGGCTTGCAAAACACCTATCCATACCGGTTGGTGTTCGGAAAATCTTGTCATCTTCCGGTGGAACTTGAGCACAAAGTCATGTGGGCTTTAAAGAAGTTGAATCTTGAGTGGGATGTCGCCACCAACTTAAGGGTGGCACATTTGAACGAGTTGGATGAATTCCGGTACCATGCATACACAAGTTCTTCCTTACACAAAGAGAAGATGAAATATCTTCATGACAAGTACATATGGAACAAAGAGTTTAAAGAGGGTAATCTTGTTTGTTGTTCAATTCACGGTTGCGGATGTTTCTCGGAAAGTTAAAGTATAAATGGAGTGGCCTGTTCGAGGTTGTGGGTGTGACACCCTTTAGTGCGTTGGACTTGAAGAATAAATATGATGAAGTGTTTAAAGTCAATGTTCATCGGGTGAAGCATTATCTGGGAAGAGTTGGTGATGGACACGTCATGGCGGTAATTCATTTCAAGTGATGGTAATTTGCGTCGTGCCGCGATGTTAAATGAGGCGCTTCTTGGGAGGCAACCCATGTTTCTTTTCTTTTTATTTTTCTTCTTCTATAGATAGGTCTTATTTTGTGCTTACTGGTGTTGAAGTGTGTTGCAGAAATGAGTGTGCTTTACAGAAATTGTGCTCAGAAATATTGGCTAAGTATGTATTATGCGGATCGCACATGTATTGTACGGACTGTACAATTTTGAATGCCACAGTAGAAGGGAAATGCGGCCGCACAATTCTTGTGCAAACTGCACAACTTGAGATGAAAAATTGCACACTCTCTAAAGTTTTCTTGTCAGAGAAATAGCCAAAGTGCGGCTGCATAAGGAAATCTGCGGTCTGCACCAGAATCTGCGGTCGCACGGGTAATTCTGCGGACCGCAGATCAACAGAGGAAAGTTAAGCAACAGGTAACAGAGTGCGGACAGTAGAAGGAATTCTGCGGCCGCACTCGTCTCTTGAGCCTTTAGCCAATCCCGTTAAGTATAAATAGTAGCCCTAATACTACTGTTGAAACTTTCCCATCTCTAAGATATCAAAGCAAAGGCTAAAAACTTGCACTACTGATTCAATCATCTGCCACTTAATTTAGCATTTTTGATCATTCCTTAACACCACTTCATCACTAGTATATTCAAATCATCTCTAGAATCTTTCAATTTTCTTAGTTAGTTTAGACCAATTGTCAAATTCATATCCATGTGGGTTGTAGATTGTATTGGGTAATCTCTTACTTGTTATTTGGGGAATGGGTATCTTGTTTATCATGCTTAATTGCTACTACCATATACAAATTGTGCATAAAATCGAAACCCTAAGAACTCCTCCCGATTAAATTTCAAATTGTGCGGTCCGCAGAAGTGTAGGTTAGGGCACTTGGTATGGCAAGAATGTGCGGACCGCACTTAAAATTCTGCGGTCTGTAGAAATTCAATCACGGCCGCAGAAAAGTGTGTGCTGCCGCAGATCAGGGCATTCTCTATCTTTAGAGAGTTGCCATTTTTGAGGTCCACTATGCAGCCGCACTCAAAAATGTGCGGTCGCATTCAAAATTATGCGGACCGCAGTTTCATCACTGCGGCCGCACTTTCAAATTTTGTGGTCCGCACAACTCGACCTGCGGGCACACTTGAAATTGTGCGGACCGCACTTCCCCGCCCTGTAACATATTTTGTTCTACAACTGTCGGCTATTTTTCACTTGAACTAGAACTGACTCTTGTTGTTGTTTATTGCAGAAAATGGTTAGGTCACGTGCTCGTGATGATACATCAAAGGGGAGGGGTGAACCCTCCCGAGGCCAAGGCAAGAGTACCCTACCACTCGCCTTACAAAGAACTATATACAAAAAGGCGACAGTTGGGAGAGGTAGAGCTGCAGAGTCCGGTGAATCAAGTTCATATGTCTCGTCTAGGGAAGCATTGAAGGGCGACTCTATGCAAGAGCAGCCTGCTGTTCAATCACATCCACATATTTTTCAGGGGAGATATCAACTTCGAGATGAACCTTTCACCTCAGAGAGCACTTTCGAGGGTTCAGAAGGTGACACTCAGGATTCAAGACCATCATCTACACATACCCCCGATGTACCAGCTACTACACTGGATGAGGATGATATCCCAAATGATGGCCGAGGGGGTGATACCAGAGTTGTCGGCCTTGAAAGGTCGAAGAAGAAAGAAATTGGGAGGGTAGGTTCGTCAGTCTAACTGCATTCAATAGATTCCGAGAGTGGTGGCCGTCGAGATCGCTCACTCTTGACCGTCAGTTCTTATTGAAATATCTTGATAAATACAACCCGGCGGTGTCAAGATAATTGCGGAAGTGAAAGGGGTAGACATGGTTCACTCAAAGTGTGGTGGATGCCAAAGAGCACCTGGTCCGAGAATTTTACGCCAATGTGGCACATATGAAGTAGGGGATCAAAGTGACGAAAGTGAGGAATCTGAAAGTGAGGTTCGATCAAAGCACCCTGAACACATATTTAAGGTTTGAGGATGTGGAGCATGTGCAATACCAGGAGAAGTTTGCACTGGACGATGCAACTCGCCCACGGCTAGCTGAGATTCTGGCAGCTCCGGGACCACCACCACCATGGATCACAGCAGGGGTTCCTATTCATCAAAACACCCTTAATTTTGACGAAAATGGATGGCAGACATTTGTTTGTAGAAGACTAGACCCATGCCAAAATGAAACAAATCTCCCAATCTCGCGGGCAGTGCTAGTCGCTTCTATCATGGCCGAGCACCCAATCAAGGTGGGTGCCATGATGTTGGCCAACATGTCTTTGGTTGGCACACAAGGTGACAGCTCCTACCCGTATCCCAACACTATCACGGAGTACCTTATGAATGCGGGGTGGAGTCGAAGAGTTTTGACACAAAGGTTTAGGCAAAGAAGCCCTTCACTTGGTATTCTCTGAAGGACCCGAGGAACCCGAAGAATAAGGGTCAGCCGACTACTACCATAGGTCAGTCTGATGAGCCTTCGGTGGTAGCTGTAGAGTCAGTAGACATGCCTTCCACTGCAGCAGGGCCTTCCACCAGTGCAGCTGCCATCCTTCCACCTCCTTCTTCCAGGCCTTCAGCATCAGTTCCCTCCACCTTGACTTTGAGGCTAGTGTCTATGCCTGCTCATCTACTATCTGCGCTGCGAGTCTCCCAGATACTAGAGAGCCTCAACAACTGAATGCAGACAGCTACTGCAAAGCTGTCTGACTTATCTAGTGTTGTTGCAGCCCAGACAGTAGAGGATACATTGAAGAAGATTTTGGAGAACCGGCAGACCATCATGAACCCTTTGGTACCACATAGGGCAGTAATTGAGGAGCTAGTGAAGCAGGTAAAGAAGATGAAGAAATTCCAGGCATCCAAGAAATCAGTAGAAAGATTGAGGAGAGAGGTCACCAACATAGCAGCCGGTTGAGAACTTCCATTTGATATGTTGATGGAGAAAGATCCATCAGCACCAGTGGCACCAGCTGGCTAGTCTGAGGAGCCAGACCTGGTTGCCGACATTGCTGAGGTGGTGCAACAGATTTTCATCAACCCAGCTACTCCTAGAGCCGAGGATGATGAGATCTAGTTGAAGGAGCCTGAGGGCGGTGACGCTTCTATGGACACAGAGATGTCCAAGGCCACATAGGAGTCCTCTTTACTCTTACCCTTCCTTATTCTTATTTTGTTAAGCATTGGATAATGCTTCTTTTTATTCGGGGGAGGGGGGGGTAGAGTTTATTTGATATTTGGATGATTTGACATTTGGTTTGTAATAATTGATAACAATTTCCTCTTTCTTTTTATTATGCATATATTCTTCTCTCTCTCTCTCTCTCTCTCTCTCTCCCTCTCTCTCTCTCTCTCTCTCTATTGGTGTATATATTTTCTCTTTTTCTCGCTCATTATGTATATTCATTTATGCTTTATTCATTTATGCTTTCAGTAGCTTGCTTTGTAGCTTCTTTATTTTGCTTTCTTATTAGTCAATGTTTAATTCGGTAGCTTCTTGATTAGTCTAATAGCTTCTTTTTTATCTAGTAATCTCTTTTTTTATGTTTAAGTGGCCTTTGATTTTTTTAATGCCACGGTTCTTTTATAAGGTAGTTTTTGTGTGAACCGGGTGATTCTTCCCAATGATGGATGGCGTGACAACCTTCTTAAGGGATTGAGTCCGTTTTGGTGTTTAGGTAAGAATAGTACTAATAATGAATGAAAAGACCTAATTGAGTCAGACTCAAAGAGTCGAACATGCTTCACTTGGTACCAACACACTTAACTACGTGCTTATGATTAAAAACAAGTTCTTGGAAAGAAATAGCTCTAGTTAATGACTTTCTGACTCTTGTGTTTACTTAAGCAATCATCGAGCGATTTAGTCGAACCATTAGTGAGTTTCAATATTGAATATGGTTGTTGTGGGCCCTCGAATCTATCCTCTTTAACAATCCACCTATGTGAGAGGTGAGATGTTTTTGTTGCAAGTTCAAGTACCCGTGCGAATGGTCTAGAACTTGCCCTGAATGTGTTTCTAGGCGAAATTTTAAGTTTTGCTTGGCTTGAGAAGTGATTTTGGGCTCTCCTTGACCCGCTTGAAATTTCTCATGTCCCACCAATGTTGCTATCCCTAGTCAACCCATTTGAGCCTAAAACCTTTCTCATTTGATAACCATGTTACAAGCCTTTACCCGTTTTGTAGTGACCCTCTCTTGGCACCCGAGCTTTCGTTAACACTCTTGAGAAAAAATTGGCTAAAACATAAGATTGGGGAGGGAGACGAGGAGTTTGAAAAAGGTATCAAGTTACAAAAAGAGAAAAGTAAATGAAGAAAAGAAAAGGCAAAGAAAAAAGAAATAAAGAACAAAAAGAAAAACGCAAAAAGAAAGTGAATAAGTTGAAGAGTTGAAGGGATTCAGAGAAAAGTAACGATGCAAAGCATGGAGAAAACAAAGAAGGAGAAAATAAATATCATGACCAAGAAAGAGTGATGTTAAGGCTCTCTAGTTCCCCTAAGGAAAAAGAGAATGCCTCAAAGAGTTGGCAAAACATGAGCTGAAAAGAGAAAATAGAGTGCTTAAGGTAAGATGAACTCGTTCTATTGTAACATACCCAACCTTAGTCCAAAACCCTTCATTGCATTCCGAAAAATCCCTACGTGATTTCACGCCGAGTGAACGTACATTAGTGGTGAACATGAGGGGAAAACATATGGTACTTAGAGCCGTACTTGTGACATTCTTTTGAGAGAGATGAGCGAACTTTTCACAAATCTTTGAATTGAGTGCTACATTCTTAAGTGAGATATGCTAACAGGGAGTAGAGGAAGAGGAGTTTGGAATCCACAATGACCTACATGAAAGAGCGAGCTTCCTTGATGAATAAAGTCAACTTTTGATGCCCAAGTGTCACATTAGAACTATTTGTGCTTAAAAGTTCAAATCATTGCCTCGTTGATAATTCATAAGTATTGTGGTTAATTGTTGGTCCCAATTGATGTGTCATTGATGCATCTTAAATTAGCTGGAATAGCTCTTAACTTTTGGAGGTAAGAATTGTCTTATTTGCTTGAGGACAAGCAAAAGCTTAAGTTTGGGGGAGTTGATAAGTGGGGATTTTGACTAATTATTAGCGCCTTTTAGCTTTCGTTTTAGTCCAAAAGTGTTTAATTGTGTTCTCGACAACTGATAAAATATGCTTAATTGCAGGAGTATTGGAAAATGAGCCACTAAGATGAAATCAAACTCGAGAAGGGGTGATCTGAACTCAAGGAAAAAAATAGGCATAGAAGCTCGGACTGCAGAATATCATCTGCGGCCGCAGATTGTGAAGACAAACTTATTAGAGGACTGTGAGAAGTGCGGTCCGAACATGAGATATGCGGCTGCAGAAGCTAAGCAAGAGCAAAAGTTCAGAGAGTTTGCATGTCAACTCCAAAGGAAGTGCGGGCCGCACAATTATTGTGCGGCCGTAAAAGATCAGCTACGCGGCCGCAGTTGCATTTGTGCGGTCCACAGAAGAGCCATGTGCGGCCGCACTCAGAAATGTGCGGACCACAGAAAAAGAGAGATGCGGCCACAGTTCAGAATTGTGCGGCCACAAGATTCAAATCCTGTTAAGATGAAGCAAAGTGCAGACCGCACATGGAATTGTGCAACCGCAGAACCTCTGGAAGGGCATTTTTGTTAGAAAATTCCAGCTTTGTATAAATAGAAGAGTTTCACTTTTTTAGGTCACGTTTTGAATATCAACAGTCACAATAGACGTTTTTCTTTACCCTCTTTAGTAGTTTTTCCATTCTGAGATTTGTGAACATAGATTTCATTATTTTAATTATCAATATGGGTTTAATATTCATTTCTTCTTCTATTTCTTTTGTTTTAACTTTTAAGCATGAGTAGCTAGATTTTCACTAGGGTTGTGACCTAACCCTAGTGTGTAAGCTTAATGGGTGTTTGATTTATTTCTTGTTTATGGTTGGGTGATTATTGTTTGGCCTTGTTCTTGCTTTTAATTGTAGAATTAATGGTTGAAAACATTAGTTCATGCCTTTTGACTTGGTCTCTACTTGATAAAGAGAGACTTAGTCTAGGAAAACTTGGCTAACAAGAAATTGGGTAATTCAAGAGATTGATAGTCCCAATTAAAGGGTTGAATCTAGAGATAGTAAAACCCGACTTGAGCTTTTTATCAACCGTTTTGTTCAATACCCATTTGGACTTGAGAAAACCGAATTGGTCAAAATCACTCTATTGTCGAGAGGTATTGAGTGGGTACTCAAGTGTTGATAGCTATAACACACCCCGACCAACAAAACAAGCTTTAAAGTTTACAACCCGTTTTGCAAACACCTAGGTGAAGGTCATAGCCCTAGGCCTTTTACATTATTTGAAAAACAACAAAAAATATTTTCTAATTCTTAGTTGGTAATCTTAGTTTAACTTAGACTTAAAAACAAACCAATTTTGTGGAAGTGCAATTTGAGATAATTCAAGCTCATTCGCTAAAGTGTATACTCCTAAGTCCCATTCATAGCTCCCTGTGGAAAATCGACCTCCGACTCCTTACTGGGTATTACTATTGCATCGACCATTTCACAACCTTAAATAGAGGTGTGACTTGGACGAGATCAGGTCTCTACTCCCTAGTCTGCTTTTCCAACATAGGGTCTCCACTCCCTAGTTGAAGTTATTTTAGACATAGGGTCTCCACTCCCTAGTCGCTTTTCTAACATAGTGTCTCCACTCCCTAGTTAAATTTTTTAGGACATAGGGTCTCCACTCCCGAGTCTGCTTTTCCAACATAGGGTCTCACTCCCTAGTTGATTTTATTTTAGACATAGGGTCTCCACTCCCTAGTCTTCTTTCCCAACATAGGGTTTTCACTCCCTAGTTGATTTTTTAGGACATAGGGTATTCACTCCCGAGTCTGCTTTTCCAACATAGGGTCTCCACTCCCTAGTTGATTTTATTTTAGGCATAGGGTCTCCACTCCCTAGTCTTCTTTTCCAACATAGGGTCTCCACTCCCTAGTTGATTTTATTTTTAGACATAGGGTCTCCATTCCCCAGTCTCTTTTCCAATGTAGGGTCTCCACTCCCTAGTTGATTTTATTTTAGATATAGGTTCTCCACTCCCTAGACTATTTTCCAACATAGGGTCTTCACTCCCTAGTCTTCTTTTCCAGCTTTCGGTCTCCACTCCCTAGTTGATTTTATTTCAGAGATAGGGTCTCCACTCCCTAGTCTCTTTTTCGACGTAGGGTCTCCACTCCCTAGTTGATTTTATTTTAGACATACGGTCTCCACTCCCTAGTCTCTTTTCCAACAGAGGGTCTCCACTCCCTAGTCTTCTTTTCCAACATAGGGACTCCACTCCCTAGTTGATTTTATTTCAGATATAGGGTCTACACTCCCTAGTCTCTTTACCATGATAGGGTACACCAATCCCTAGCTGTTTTCCAACTTAAGGTACACCAGTCCTTAGTTGAGGCACTATTTTTAGACTATCAGGGTACACTATTCCCAAAGAATCATATTTTCCCAGGGTACACCGATCCCAACCTTTTATTTTCAGTAATCAAGTAGCATAGAGTTTTGCCACAAATAACTCACGAAATTTTCCCAGTGAAAACTGGGGCAGAAAAAATTCTTTCGTTCATTTGTTTTGATGAGCTGGTTTTTACCTCGACGCACAAGGTTCGAGATGACTAAAAGGAGATGTCTCAATCCAAAATAAAGAAAAGAAAAGAAAAAGAAGTGGATCCAAAATGCAGAAGCGGAGGAAAAGATGTTGGACTACTCGAGACATGACTAAAGTCACGAGCTTTACATATCGTGTTTTGATCTAAAAAAGCCATAGAAGAATGAACTAGCACCTGCAGCTAGCAAGCATCAAGTTTCAGATCAGAGTCTGCATGAATCACTAGGCAAGACTCAAGATCAAGCTTCAAAAGACTTATAGATAAGAATCTTGTAACTCATAGCTGATAGGCTTGTTTAGTCTCTTTTTCATTTTGATTTTGGTGTAATAAGGATCTCAGCAAACAACAACAGCAGTGAAATCACAATTTCCGCTTAGTCCCAGCTATCAAAACTTCTAGAACTACACTGACCTCATTCCTTTATAGTCAAGGATATGTAGGCAACCTCCGAAGCAAGATTCGGTCAAACTTTTTCAAAATGCTTCCAAATGGAGTGGCCAATGGGCTAAAATTGCTCATAATTGCTCACTTTATCTTTGGCCGAAAACTCTTCATGTTCTCGAGCAAAGAGGGGCAGCTATGAGCACGTAATTTTTGCCCTACGAAAATACCCCTATAAAATCCACGAAAAAAATGTTCTAATTAATATGATTTTTATAGAATTTCTAGGAATTTCTTTTAATTGTTTGTTTACATTTAGTTGTATTTTGTGCATATTTAATATCTTAAAATCATAGAAAAAATATTTAAAAAAAACTTTTAAATCTTCACTCCATGTAGGTTTAATTGCATTTTAGAAATTAATTACTTATAAATTGTTAGAATTAATACATGAATCACCATAAAAATACATTAGTAACTTTATATGCATTATTAGTTAATTAAATTAGTAATTATTAGAAATGGGTAAGTAGATTCAATTTTGCAATTTAGATTTGGGTTAGGATTTAATTAACTTGGTTAGAACTTAAAATCAATCAAAAAAAAAAGAAGTGAGAAAAAGAAAGATTTGCTAAGCTAAAAATCGGACTGTGCCTTTCTTACCAAGCCCAATCCCCAAATCCCTCCAGCCCAGTACCCGGTCCAGCTCCCTCTATGTCATTACCCAAAACGACGTAGCTGGACATCAAAGCTACGTCATTTCCCTTCCCCCCAACCACTAAAACGCCTAATCCTCCCTAATCCCCGGAGACGAACAGACCTCTCTTCTGGAGAACGAACCCTAGCAGCCCCTCCCTCTTCTCAAAAACTGACCCTCTCTAAAATAAAAAAACCCTAGCGCCTCCTAAATCCCATCTCTCATCTCACTCTCATCTCATATCTCACTCTCGCCTGATCACACACACACGAAGACTCACAATCAAAAGATAGCTGAAAATTTCTAGGTTCAAACCTTGGATTTCAGATCTTTAAAAAAAAGAAGAAGAAAAAAAGTAGAAAAAAAAAACTTTAAAAAGAAGGGGGAAATCATAGGAAATAAGGTCACAAGAGCTGTTTTGATTTCTGATGCAATACCTCATAATTTCTGGGGTTTCGAGCTTTCTTTTTGAGCTGGGAATTAAACCAGCTCTTTGCTAAGCTTGTTTTGCTGAGACCTTGTTCGGTTTTTGATTTCCTGTTCACCTGCTGTTATGGTACGGATTCTAGTTTCAAATAGTATGGTTGCTATTTTGCTATAACATTGTTAGGTTTGCTGTAATCAGTCATCTTTATATATCAAATGCGTGATTCGAAGAACGATAATTCCAAATCTTGTGTTGTGGGTGTTTGAATTGTTTTGCTTGATTTCCCTTATTTCTGTTTTGCTGCCTACATGATACATAATGTTTCGAATTTTTCATTTGTGATATTTGTTTGTTTGTTTAACTGTTAAATCGATATGGAATTTTAAGTGGTTGTTTGCTTTCATTAAATGTCATATTATCTTGTTTCATATTAGATTTTGGTTTCCGTGGGTTCATTATTGCGGTAAGTTGTCCATTTGGTTAGAGTGAATTAACAGATGCTAGAAATTAGTTTGGGTTGACTTCTTTTGATGGAGTTTAAAGATATTATTCGAAATGATATTATTTATTTATTTTAGAGTTGTCATTTGAAATAACACCGGAGAAAGTGTAATGCACTCCCGAGTTTGTGATTTTAGTACGGTCGTTCAACTATTAATATTTGGCCTAATTATTTGATATAATATATATTGAAGACCTATTTGGGTTGACTTCTTTTGATGGAGTTTAAAGAATGGAAAATGAAGATAACAATTGAGATTTAGGTTAAAAAAACATTGGATCTGGGTCCAAAAATCTGCTGGACCCAACATTAATAAACAAATAGGGGTATGACACAGTTACCCACAAAAACAAAACTATTTACCCTTGTCTACCCATTTGTTTTGAGAAAATCTCACTTTATACCTATTAATTCCAAACTATTTACCCTTTAATGCCCAGACTCAAACTATTTACTACTCCTACCCATACTCCCCAAACTATTTACCCGCAGTTGTTCCCAGAGTCAAGGCTTCAATCACAAAAAACTTAGCTTTACTAAAATAAAGATTGGATACAGATTCTCTCTGAATAATCACTGTTATGTACAAGAGAATTTTAGCATACGAAGGTGACCAACTGATAACCGCAATCGAGGTTATTTGAAAAAATTGAACTAGGCTCTGGCCCCTTCCTCCTTTCTCTAATTGAGTAGTTTCCATGAACCATGCGATCAGAATTACATGTGGACAAAACTTACAAAGCCATGGTTTGGATACTTCATTAAGTACAAGAGCAGATTACATCCCAAATCTAAATTTTTGTGTGTATTTGAATATCCACCATTGTTGGTCTTGAATCTCAATTTTATTTTTGAAGATTTTTTGTTTGATTCAAAGTGGGTGCTGTTAAATATTGCTTATAGTACCTTCTAGAAGTTCATACTGAAATTTGATAGCATTTGGACCTGATTTGAGGTGATTAAGATCGAAATTTTCAGTTGAAAATCGAAAGAAGAAAACAGCTACAGTATACCACTACGGTATACAATATGCGGTAGGAGTATATAGCTATACTGCAACAGTACACTATTATAATTTACAAAACAGTATACCGCTACAGTATACTAATATACTATATGAGTATATAGTTATACTGCAACAGTATACCATTATAGTATACAATATATTGTTATGGTATACTGTAACAATATGCAAGATAATGTAACAATATGCTATAATAGTATACAATATATTATAATAGTAATTCACTTGCCTTTTCCCTTTTAATTTGTTTTAAGCTTTTACCCAGCGTGAGGGGCAAATTGAAAATGCAAAAAAAAAAATTATAGTATGCTATATGATGTAACGGTATACTCTTACAATTAGATCCTTTTAGAATTTTTTAAATTTTTTATTGACAACTGATATTATTTAAGTTTAATAATTAAATTATTTTTTTTAACTCATTGCGTACAATTGTATACCCTGTTGATATAGCTATATACTATACTGGTATCATATGTTAGTTAATATTTTTTTGGTTGTATTAGCTACATTTAATTGGTACACAATTTGATTTTTCTTTAGTAATAATATAAAAAAAGAATAATAAAAAAATAGTGAAAACAGTAAATGAAATTAGATTATGAAGAGAAAAAGAATATAAAAAAAAGAAGTTAAATGAAATTAGAAAAGGAAAAAAGAAAAAAATAAGAAGAAAACGAGAAAAAAGAAAAGGAGAAAAGAAAAAAAAAGAAAAAAGAAAAGGAGAAAATAAGCATAGAAATAAAAAAGAATTGGAGAATAAAGAAAAAATTACCCACAAAACCTACTATAGGTAGGAAATGTAATTAGTTTATGGGTAGAAAAACAAATGGGTAGACAAGGGTAAATAGTTTTGTTTTTGTGGGTAACTGCGTCAAAACCCCATTTGTTTTCCTACCCATAAACTAATTACATTTTCTACCCATAGTAGGTTTTGTGAGGAATTTTTTCTTTATTCTGCAATTCTTTTTTATTTCTATGCTTCTTTTCTTTTCTTTTTTCTTTTCTCCTTTTATTTCTCGTTTTCTTCTTATTTTTTTCTTTTTTCCTTTTCTAATTTCATTTAACTTATGTTTTTTTATATTCTTTTTCTCTTCATAATCTAATTTTATTTACTGTTTTCACTATTTTTTTATTATTCTTTTTTTATATTATTAATAAAGAAAAATCAAATTGTATACCAATTAAATGTAGTTAATACAACTAGAAAAATATTAACTGACATATGATACCACTATAGTATATAGCTATATCAACAGGGTATACAATTGTACACAAAGAGTTAAAAAAAAACTTAATTCAATTATTAAACTGAATAATATCAGTTGTCAAAAAAAAATTAAAAAATTTTAAAAGGATCTAATTGTAAAAGTATACCGTTACATCATATAGCATACTATAATTTTTTTATTTTTTTTTTTGCACTTTCAATTTGCCCTTCACTCTGGGTAAAAGCTTAAAACAAATTAAAAGGGAAAATACAAGTGAATTTACGGGTAATAAGTATACTATTATAGTATATTGCATACTATTACAACATATTGTTACAGTATCTTGCATATTATTACAGTATACCATAACAATATATTGTATACTATAATAGTATACTGTTGCAGTATAACTATATACTCCTATAGTATATTAGTATACTGTAGCGTTATACTATTTTGTAAACTATAATAGTGTAGTGTTGCAGTATAACCATATACTCCTACAGCATATTGTATACCGTAGCGGTATATTGTAGCTGTGTTCTTTTTCGATTTTCAACTGAAAATTTCGATCTCAATCACCTCAAATCAGCTCCAAACGCTATCAAATTTAAATATGAACTTCCAGAAGATACTATAAGCAATATTTAACAGCACCACTTTGAATCAAACAAGAAATCTTCAAAAATAAAATTGAGCTTCAAGCCCAACAATGGTGGATATTCAATGTGTGAGCATAACATTAATGGATACCTTTTCAAAATAGTAATAATAATAATAATAATAATAATAATAATAATAATAATAATAATAATAATAATAATAATAATAATAATAATAATAATAATAATGATATCTTTGTGCTCTCTAGGTTCATATATTTTTATAATTTTATATTATATTATTTTTAATTAGTATTATTATGATAAGAAGATAAAACGTATTAGGAAAATGTGATGCACTTACAACAAAGGTGCATATGAATCTGAGATGAACGTTCATGCTAAACAATGGCAAAAATAAGAATGGGTAGAGCAGGTAAAATAAATATGCCGCATAGGTATAAAATGTAAAAGAAATGAACATGGGTAAATACAGGTAAATATTTTGTCTTTTATGGGTATAAAGCATAATTTGCTCAAACAAATATGCTAGTCCTTGTTAAGGGCTTTAAATATAGATTGACAATGGCTAAGGCCTACATTTTTTCACACTTTTCCCTAATTGATAAGCTTAATGGCTTAAAACAATCTCAAAGTCGAATAAATAACTTGTGAACTTTCATAGAAAAGACGCGATTAATAAATCATCATGACTATGGGTAATGTTCCCATTGCATAGTCATGATATATAATTCCCAATTCGAGTGTGCGTTTTATGTGACTCGGTCTTAACTTCAAATAATAATTAAAATAAATATGTCATGAGTCATGGGTGCGTTTCACGTGACGTGATTCGCAATATGTACGCACAATAGGACTTAAATATATATTATATCAGATAATTAGGCCAAGTATTAATAGTTGAACAACCGTGCTAAAATCACAAACTCGGGAGTGCATTACACTTTCTCCAGTGTAATTTCAAACGGCAACTCTAAAATAAATAAATAATATCATTTCGAATAATATCACTTTAATTGAAAATTTTCCCTACTCTTTTGGGAAAAAAATATCTTTACCTGTTAGTACTTCTTTCATACTCTCTTTTGCTATCTTGAATTTCTTTTTCTAAGTGCCTTGTATTTAATTTACCTAATTATGTATAGCCTTAAGTTATGACCTAATAAAAATTAAAAAAAGGAAAAAGAATTCCGACCTGCCGGATTCGAACCAGCGACCTAAGGATTTCAGCAAACACACTACAGTCCTCCGCTCTACCAACTGAGCTAAGGTCGGATTGTACTAAAGAACAAATACAGATGACAAATATACAGTTACTCCATCTAAAAAGCATTCATAAATTCTTTTTTCCATCTCTTAATCTATCCTGCTGACTCAATCTCCCCAATTCAAATTTTTAATTCAATCCCCACCACATTCGACCGATTTGACATGTTGGGAGCGTATGTAACACATTGAGAATTGGGGTCAGGGTGCAAAAGAAATTAAACGAAAAGATTTGCTCTCTGGAAGAGATAAAGGAGTTGCCTTCATTAGTCCTCTTCGGTTCAGGTCGTGGAACAGCATAGGACGTTATTTCATCTTTTGAAGCTTCAACTTAAAATAAGAACTTCAAATTGAAAGTTTAAGCAGTTAAAAATAATTTGTAGCCAAAAGAAAACTAAATGAGATTGCGTTCGAGCGAATTTTTACCACGTCTGATTAACCTACCATTACTATAACTTAATCTGATTACCGCTCACAATTCTAAATCACTTAAAAGACATTTCAACATCGGAAATCCATGATTGAGAGTTTAAAAAAGATGGAGTTAAAATGTAGGGCAGAATCCGTGCATTAAAACACGATCAATAAACGTGCAAAATATTTGAGGAGGCTGCCATAAATATACATATAGGCCGGGTGAAATTGAGCTCCCACACATGTTTTACTACGCGAGAACCCATTGGATCGGCCATATATAAAACCTCACAAACCACTAAAACAGAAAATTAAAAATGAGAGAAATAAACATAAGAGCAAATGTGAGACCTTTCTACGGATGCAAAAGATGAAATTCATCAATTGCAGAGACGAAGAAATGACTCAAGATCAGTATACGCCCGCAACGGAACTAGAGCGCCATTGTTTCATAAGCTCGCTCTGTTCTCTCAAAGGCAATGTTTCTAAACCCTAGCTTCCAAGGTGATCTTATAGAGTCATTTCTGGTAGAGCCAGCCTTATCATTTGGGCTTTTACTTGTTGGGCCTTATATTTCAGCCCGTAAATAACCACCACTTCCGACCCCCACTGTATCCGTGCGCAAATTGTTGTTCTTTGGACCCCTATGTAAAGAATAGCGTGAAGTTTATAAAAGAGAAATTTTCATAAAGCACTATCTTTTAGTAGTAATTATCCATTTATAAATATCATTTGCTATATTACGGATTATAAATACCTTTTATGTGGTTATAAGATGTATTTGATGTATTTAAGCTATTGTATTCATGAATACAGTAGCAAAAATAGGCGTGAATCAGGGAAGTCCAGCTAATCAGTTGTTGTATTCGAGTGTATTTGACTGTATTCATGGAGTGAAACATGGGGTTACAGCTGGACAGATTATTGTATTCGACTGTATTCACGGCGTGAAATAGGGGATTACACTATTTTTAAAACGAAAAGTGAACCAATTAACATAAAAGACTCCTAATATAACTCAACAAACTCAATTATAAACACAAATTTTGTATTTTCAGTTATAAAAAGATTCTCAACCGAAAAATACCCCAAAAAACATAGCAATCTTCAGAGAAATTATATAATACATCTGAATACATAAATTATATTAATTAAAAAAAACTTATGAATACATTCATGGCATATAGCGAGACAGTGAATACAATGAAATACATAGAATACAGCGGGATACATTAAAATACAATGAGAAAAAAAGACAGTGAATACAATGTAATACATGGAATACAACGAGATACATTGAATTACAATGGAAAAAAAGACAATGAATACAATGAAATACATAAAAATACATTGAAATATATTAACAGAAAATCAAGTTGCTCAGCCCCAAACTCCATCGTCTTTGTTCAAGAACAAACCCTAATTTCTGGCGAATCCGCCGTTCACCGGAAGCCGGTAGTAAAAATGCGTCGCCTTCATGGAAATTTCACTCTGAGTTGTTTGGCAATAAAAATTCCTTTAAATTATTATAAGCACGCCCTAGTGGAGCAATGTCGTCTTTTTTGCCAAAACCTTCTGGAGAAGGATCCCAAGAATGACTCCACAACTATAACGACTGATCTCCTTTCGCCTTGTACTGCCACGGTACTAATGAATCTGCCATAACTATTGTAATTTTGAAAACTAATATATAAAAGCTTTCTTCTTTCAAATCTGCCATAACTATTGTACTCTCTCCATAAAGCCCAGCACCCCTCACAGAAATCCAAATCTTTACGCATACAAATATATAAAAGCTTTCTTCTTTCAAAATTTTGGCGCTTTAACCAACTCTTTCCGCTTTTTTCTTTCTTGAAATAACTGGAGATTGACGTACTGAATCTTTAAACAAAAACCTAGATTTACAATTTGAAATCAGCATCTCTGAAGTGGGCTTTGCACAAATTCGGTGGGAGGAGGAGGAGATCGGAAATTTTAATGGGGTGGGAGAAGAGAATGGGATGTATCAAAGTAGAGAGAGAAAGAAAAAAGTGTAACTGATTAGCGTATTTTAGTGGCTTAGGGCTAGGAGGTAACCATATTTAAATATTTTGCTATAAACCTTAAAAGGTATCTATAGAATATAATTTTTTTAAATGGTATTTATTTAAAATAAATAAGGTGTTAACCTTTGCTATAGGAGGTAAAAATTCCTTTATAGAAATTTGCCAAGTGTCTATTAGAAACAAATTCTCTATCTCATATAAAGTAACAATAAGGTCTCCATATTAGGGGTGTACATAGATCGAGTTAGTTCGATCTTTATCAAAAAACTCAAACCAAATCAATATATCGGTTTGGATTGGTTCAGTTTTGCTAGATTTTTCGAGTTTTTTGTTACATGGATATTATTTCAATCTTACTGTTAAAGTTATAGATAAAATTTTGATAAGAGAATATGTTTAGTAAAAAATGACAAATATATGATCTATTAAAATATTCTTATGGGAGAATTTTTTTAGTAACACATGATAGTTATTTTCTTAGTCGTCTAACAATAAATTTTCATTGATGTAAACTTTCAAGGTTAACCGAATTTAATGATTAAACATAAAAATTAACATGATACCTAAATAATGGTGTGTTATATTTAATTTTAGATTATCGAAATATTATTTCAAATTCGAAAAAGATATAAGAATCTCGACATATAAATATGGAAGAGGTGATTGATGCATTTCAATAACACTTGATAAGAAAGTGATACAATCCATTATTTAAAGTAAATAAAAATGAATGCACTTCATAGTTCTATTAAATATTACATCCCATGAGAGGATCCCAAATATTTCTAGATATTCTTTAAAGAATGATCTGTATAAAGTCTTAACTAACTAACTAACTTATATATATATATATATATATATATATATGTCGGTTTAGTTTAATTGTTTTTACTTAATACCAAATTAAATCAAACCAAACATAATCGGGTTTTTTAATAGGTTTGGTTTGACTTTTCGGTTTGGTGGAGGTTTTCGATTCGGTTTGAACACCCCTACTCCGTATACCTCATCCTCCTCAGACAATGGGACCACACTATATATATTATGGTAGAAATGATACCAGATAGCCACCCTAAAGGACTGCTATTTAGGAATTAACCAGTACGTTCTGAATTTAGTTTTTCAGTTTAATTTTCTAGGACAAAAATGTCTTGAATTGTCCTAAAGTTAAGATTTTTTACTTAAAATTTCAAAATGAAATAAATACTAGCTAATCTCTAAATAGCATCCATGAGAATGGGTATATGTGCATTTTACCCATATTAATGTTGTTGAAGTTTACAAAAGTTTAAAAGTTTAGCCGCCTTAGAGTTTTCAAACTCGGGTCTAAAATTTCAACTACTTTTCAAACACTTGTTATATTTCAATTAGCAGTCCTAAAAGTGGCTGCGTGATATTATTTTTGTAAGCATGTCAACTTTTAAAAGTAGTATTTTAAAAATATTTATTTATTTTCATTTTAATAGGATTTGAGTAAACTTTTAGTTTTAATTTTAAAACATAAGTTTAAAAAGCACAAAAATAGTTTTATAATGTTTCTTTTCTTATTATAAATATGTATATATATATATATATATATATATATATTAGTTAGCTTATTAATATTTTATATTATTTATAATATTTAAAAAATATCAAAAAAAAATTATTTTAATGTATAGTTCACTTTAATAGTTTATTCTTATTAACTAAGATTAATTGGCATATTTTTGTGACGACCCAGCCGGTCGTCTCATGAGTTACCGCCCCGTTTTTTCCATTTCTGCTTCTATTTGCCTTAATTATTGGTTTTATATGTGATCGGGTTGGTTGGCTCGGGTTCGGAAAGGTTTTGAGAAGGTTTGAGACACTTAGTCTCTTTTAAGAAGGCTTAAGTTAGAAAAGTCAACCGGATGTTGACTTATGTGTTAGAGGGCTCAGATGTGAGTTCCGACGGTTCGGATAGCATCGGGAGATGATTTGGGACTTAGGAGTGTGATCAAAATGTGCTTTGGAGGTCCGAAGCAGATTTAGGCTTGAATTGGCGAAATGGAGTTTTTGGCGTTTTCCGGTTGATATGTGAGATTTTGATATAGGGGTCGAAATGGAATTCCGGAAGTTGCAGTAGCTTAGTTATGTCATTTGGGATGTGTGTGCAAAATTTCAGGTCATTTGAACGTGGTTTGGTTGGATTTTCGATCAAAAGCGGAATGCGGAAGAATTTAGAACCTTAGGCTTGAATTCGATGAGTTTTGGTGATTTTGATGTTGTTTGAGGTGTTTTGAAGATTGGTACAAGTTTGAATAAGGTTATGGAATATGTTTGTGCTTTTGGTTGAGGTCCCGGGGGCCTCGGGGTGATTTTGGGTGGTCAACGGAGAAGTCTGGACTTTGTTGCAGCTGCTGAATTTGCTACTTCTGATATTTCCTGGGACCGCAGGTGCGGCACCGCATGTGCGGTTAATTTGTCGCAGAAGCGAAAAGAGGCCTGAGGAGCAGAGACCGCAGAAGCAGTTAGAGTGGCCGCATCTGCGATGTCGCAGATGCGGGGATGTGGTCGCAGATGCGATTGTTGGCCAGTTAAGTGATTTCCATAGAAGCGGAGGAAGGACCGCATATGCGGTACCGCAGAAGCGGCTAGGGACCGCAGATGCGGAAATGTCTGGTCAGATTAAAATATTTCCTCCTTCGCAATTTTTAGAGGGTTTCTCACTTTTAACACAAAATTTTGAAGCTTTGGGCGATTTTGAAGAGAGGAAATCATTGTTCTTCGTTGAAGTAAGGATTTTGGACCCTAAAACTCGATTATTTGTGATTAAGGAATAAAATATCAGTATTAAATTCATGAAAATCAGTAGAAAAAGGTGGAGTTAGGGCTTGAGATTAAGAGACCTTCTAGGGATGATTTGAGAGGTCAAACGAACTCCGATTTCGAGTTGTTTATATGTACGGACTCGTGAGATGATGAAGAACATTTTGGTGTAAAGTTTGTCCAGTTCCGGGATGCGGGCCCGCGGGTCAGTTTTGACTGATTTTGGGTTTTGTGCTTAAAATCGATATTTTTCAATTGGAATTCATTCGTTTAGCATAATTTAGTGATAGAAATCTGAACTTGGTAGATTTGGAGCACTCGGAAGTCGTTTCGAAGGGCAAAGGCGTTGCAAGCTAGATTTCGGGCCGGATTTAGGTGAGTAATGATATTAAATGTTGTCCTGAGGGTATGAAACCCCGGAATTTCACAGCGTATGGCTATGTTGAGGTGACTTACACGCTAGATGACGAGCGTGGGGTAGAGCACCGTTGGGGATTGTGACTTAGTCCATCCCGAATGATTATTTTACTGCGTATTTGATAGTTAATTGTTTAATATTATTATATTTTGGGCTAAATGCCATATGTGGGCTTCGTGCCAGCTGTTTGAACCCTTAAAGGATTTTTAAATGATATTTTCCTCACTGATTGATTTCATACTGGTGCTCAGTCATACTATATTTTACTATTTTAAAGACTCGGCTGTATTATTTTGTTTTAAACACATTAAATGATATTTTCAAAGGTATTTGAGCTGAGCTTCATATTTTACTGTGGCCCGAGGGGCTTATGAGATTCTGACTGAGTAAGGCCGAGGGCCTGTGTTGTGAGGATACATTTGGGTCGGGTTGCACGCCGCAACGGTGATACATTGATTATGATAATGAGGCCGAGGGCCTGAGATTGTACGCCACGAGGTGGCTTGAGATTTATACGAGGCCGAGAGCCTGTTTATGATGCCACGAGATGGCTTGATTATGCGCTTGGGCTGTAAGGGGCCCCTCCCAGAGTCTGTACACCCCCAGTGAGCGCGGGTACCCATTGTGATATGAGATATAGCCCGAGGGGCTGGTATTGTTCTGTGACATTGCCCGAGGGGCTGATTCTGTTGTCACTGTGCCTGAGGGGCAGTTATTATGTGTTTACTTTTTAGCTGTTTTCCTGCATATTGTTTAACTGTTTAAGAGATGTTTATGAAGTTTCATTATTTAATTATATTTACTGATTTGTTATGCCTCTTGTAGCTTAATATTGTGCTTTACGTGGTTTTATATTACTCAATTTTCATTTATTTTTATTACTCACTGAGTTGGAGTACTCATTTTACTCCCTACACCCCTGTGTGCAGATTCGGGTGCTACAGGTCCTGCTCCTGAGGGTTGATAGTTCCAGCAGGTCTTCGGAGATTACTAGGTAGCTGCTTGGCGATTCGCAGCCCAGTGCATTCTCCCTCTATTTCAGTTTCCTTTTGATTCAGTTATGTAGTAGTGGATTAGACTCTAGACTTTTAGTATTGTTTTAGATGCTCATGACTGGTGACAACCCGATGTAGGGCTGTGTTGGTTTATTTTATTTCCGTAACGTATATTGTTATTTTTGGGATTTATTTATATTAAAGACCTTGGTTTATTATTTTAACTGCTTAAAGTGAATTGGAAGTGTGTCGGCTGGCCTTGTCTTCACGAGAGGCGCCATCACGACCGGGTTTGGGTTTAGGATCGTGACAATTTTGGTAGTGTTTTTATTTTTATTCCATAAGAAAGAATTAAATTTGGGCCAATTAGGAGTTCATTTTCGAATTTTTGTGGCCCGGCAAGACAAAGGCACATTCTCCCAATCCCTTTTTGCCAAAATCCTTTTCTCGCCCATCAAACACTTCCCTTAATCATAGCCATTGATCCACTTTCATCTAAGGGCCAATATTAGTTCCCCGCCCCAAATAAAACCTAACTAATCTTCCCAAAAAAAAGAGAAAAATCTAACCTAGTTCCTAAAAAAAATGGCAGCATACTCTCCACGCCGTAAAAATTACACCGGGCGCCCTATCTGGTCGTCCCCATTTAACCTGTACCCTTTTTTTTGTAAAAAGTTTTAACTTGTACCCACTTTTTAAACAACTTTAGGCATCTTTCTCCTCCTTCGTTTTCTTCTTCTTCTCCTCCTTCTTCTTCTTTAGGCCTCTTACTAGTGTAGTTAAGAGTACTGGAAGACGGACGACTTGTGCCTCAAATAATCTTTGTGGACTAAATTTTGAAATTTATATCAGACATTCTCCCTTGACTAACTGAACGATGATAGTTTCTCATTTTAGATTTTCATCTCCATCCCCCTCTGAACAAGGCAGTGCTTTCGTCAAAATTGGTTGTTGTGTTATACAGAAGATCAATGAAAACCAAAAGGTGCATCGAAAAGTAAGCTTTTTTTTTAGTCAAGAAGACAAATTATCAAGAGAGAAGAAGAAGAAAAGAAGGGGAAAGCCAAACAATCAAGGTCCCCTTTTGCTTTATCATAATCCCCTTGAAAAATATTTGATTTCTCATAAGACATAGCAGAACTTCAGCTCTAAGAATGCTGAAGTTCAGCAAACATAAACAAAAACTTCAGCTCCTAGAATGCTGAAGTTCTGCAAATACAGAACAAACTTCAGCTCCTAGAATGCTTAAGTTCAGCAATTACAAAACAAAAATTTTAGCCAAAACATGTTGTAGTTTTATTGAACAGAAGTTTGCCATTGCACTGTGAACTGAAGTTTGCGTAATTGCTTTTGCAAGTCTGGCCAAACTTCAGGCAAAAATATCTGAAGTTTTGTTTTGATAAGGCTACATTTCAGGCAAAACATTCTGAAGTTCAAACTTCAGACATAAATTTTTGCTACTTCAGGCCCGTATGTCTGAAGTTACCCAAAAAGTAGGTACGCTTACAATTATTTTTGCAAAGCATGTATAAGTAAAAAGGTGACCAAAAAATTGGGTATAGATGCAAATTCCCCCTCCACGCCTCTACCCATTTCCAAACCCATCATCAAAATATAACACACACCCACAAAATCTCCAATTCCCTTCACCTAATTTCCAAAAAAAATCTAGCAAGGATCCCCCCTATTTCCAAAAGAAAAGGAACAAAACAGAGACGGAAAAACGGGAACGGGGGAAAAGGGAATTAGAAAGAAACAAAAAAGAAGAACACCTGAGGGGATTTGGGAAACAAAAGCAAAAAGCAAAGGGCACAAGAAAGCAAAAAAAAAAAAAAAAACAGAAAAGAGGGCTGGGAATTAGAATAGCAAAAAGGGGGAGGGGGGGCGAATCTTTGTTCTGCTCTTTCTCTTCCCCTGTTTCGTTGTTTCTTTGCTCCAAAATTGGAGTCAAGCTAAGGTTATTAAAATCGTCATTGTCCTAAGTGGTTTCGAGTTTTTCGGTGTCGATTCGAGGTTTCGGTTCGCAATTTCGGCGTTTCAGTCCAACAATTGTTGCTATGTTATTCCGATTGAATTGCAAATTTTCAGCTTTATTCATCAATCTAAAGGTCCACTTTCTTATTTACTGCTTTTTATATTAGTTGCATGCTCTATTCTATTTTTGTGAATGTTTATGGCTATGACATCGATTCTGTGCTTCGTTTCCTAATTGATTTGGTTTGTCTCACTATTGTTGAAGTCATGGAAATTGAGTACATGTTTCTCGTTTTTAGTCTTACAATAGTTTCAAATTAGCTTAGGAAAATAATTAACTTGAACATCGTATTATTTTAGGCGCGTTAATTAAATAAATCATCGTGACTGTGGATACGGTTCCCGTGGCATGGTCACGATACGTAAATCGCAATTCGAGTGTGCATTTCACGTGACTCGATCACAACTTCAAATATTAATAAATAAACATGTTGTAAATCGTGGGTGCGTTTCACGTAACGCGATTCGCAATGTGTACAAAAAACAATAAGTGCGCGACATCGCAGCTTATTTAAATGAAGTCCATAAATAATTAAAAGTGGTTAAAGGTTAAAATGCATAATAGATTTTAAATGTATAATAAATCAGATAATTATGCCAATTATTAATAGTTGAGCGACCGTGCTAAAACCACGGAACCCGGGAGTGCCTCACACCTTCGCCCAGGTTAATAGAATTCCTTACCCGGTCTTCTATGTTTGCGGACCGTAAAAATAGAGTCAATTTCCTCGATTCAGGATTTTAAAATAAACCGGTGACTTGGGACACCATAAATTATCCCAAGTGGCGACTCTGAATAAATAAATGATCCCATTTCGATTAATGTCACTTTAACTGAAAAAACTCCCTATCCCTTCGGGAAAAAGGAGGTGTGACAGCTCAGGCGACTGTGCTGGAGACAAGAACCCAGAACTTCTGGTTCAGGGTTCAGAATTCGAGCTTAGAATAACTGTTATAGTTAGCTTTTATTTATTATCTGATTTTTACGTGTTTGAGCCTAATGTGCTAAATGTTACTTTTTTACCGCTTTGATATTTTTTTGACTGTATATAAACTGTAAATCTTTCTTCTCTCTGAGTTTTCTAAATCTTTTAGGAAGTGCACGCTGCCGTGACTTCTTTCTGTTAGTGTCATACCCTAATTTAGAACGAGGATCGGATCAGTTACAAAGTCGGATGGCCTTTTGGTTACCGGTACGTTTCCCCCCTACCCCCCCCCCCCCGGCTCAAGTTGTCCGCTCGGGTAAGTCAGGTCTAGAACAATACACCCAGGTTTTTAAACTTAGAATGACATAGCCTCATGCCGGATCCCTAGTAGGTACGTTTGCGTGTATCACATGCATTTGACTTAGGGGACTCAACACAAGGGTTGGGTCTGTCTAGAACAAGTGTACCCGAAACTAAAAAGACCATCCTGATGCATCTTACGTGCTACTTGTACATTTGTCTGATCCGGTTTGTATGTTGACTAGCTTTTAGAATACAACAACAACAACAACGGCCTAGTGAAATCCCACTAGTGGGGTCTGGGGAGAGTAATGTGTACGCAGACCTTACCCCTACCCCGAGGGGCAGAGAGGCTGTTTCCAGGAGACCCTCGGCTCAAGAAAAGGACAAGGTTGACTAGCTTTTAGAATATGGAAAGGAAATTGAAAAAAAAACAAGAGAAGGAAAATAAGAGAGTGAAATTCATCTGGTTCTTATAAAATTCCTATGTTCAAAAATCGAACTATATCTGATTTTACTCAAAAGGTGTTGAAAATAGACTAAGATTTTGAAATAATCCTCGCTTCTGGCCGAACTATGTGGGTCTGAATTTCATCGGATGTGAGATACGTAGGCAAACTTCATCGGTTCCGGCCCACAATTTTTAGAAAATCCAAAAGTATTTTCCTTTACTTCCTTCTTAGAAAGTCTTTCTTTTAGATCCCAATTTTTAAAAATATAAAAATATTTTGTTTTAATTTTTTCTCAAAATCAAAAATATTTTCATTCTTCTTTCGAAAATTGAAAAGAAAATTCAAGATTCAAAAATATTTTCTTTTTTCTTTAGAAGTATTTCTTTCATAAATTCAAAATAAAACTCCAAAAATCCAAAAATATTTTCTTTCTTCTTTAGAAGTTTTTCTTTCGAAATTACCAACAAAAAAAAAACAAATCGAAATCCAAAAAAAAAATTTCTTTATAAGTCTTTCTTTTGGAAATTTAAAAAAAATAAAATAAAAATTCAAAATCCAAAAACATGAGTTAGTTTATTTACTTTATTCCCGATCTTCCTGAACTGCGCAAGATTTGATTCATGTTCCCACATGATACGTAGGCAACCCATCAGGTTCGATCGACCATTTAAAAAAAAGGGAAAATGAAAAATGAATAAAAATGATGATGATAATAATAAGGACCGACTGAGTCCATTCTAACGTGTCTCTTATTTTGAATTGTGAAGAAAATTTGAGGTGGTCGGTTTGTGGTAAGCTGGAAACACAAGATCAAAGGGAAAAATGCCATTAACAACTGACATCGAAGCTGTTACAAGTGCTCAAGAGACTCAAGGTCAGAGGGTTCAACAAGAGTCTACTATGGTTGAGGAAAATAGAATACTGAAACAACAAATGACTGAAATGTGTCAAGCATGGGCCAATGGCCAAGAACCGCCCTTTTCTATTCATGGTTTCCTAGAGTTCACATCCATCTCGACTACCACCATTCCGGTCTCATTGCCTGATCAATCTTATCCACTTGGGTTCAGTCTTTGTCCCAATTGTACGACTACAACTGGAACTTCTGTTGTGCGCTCCCAAAGTATGCCATTGACAACCAATCAGACAACCACTGCTGTTATGCCCGTCTTCACCATTCCACAGCCAACAGTGGTACAGAAGAAAAGTCACGAGTCACAATTTGCTACCCAGCAAGAACAATACCACTCTCTTGAGTACCACTCATGCCTATTTGATCTTCCTGCAAAGATTGAGAATCCTGCCTAAAAGATGGCACGGGAAGAAATGACCCAAAAAATGAAAGCTTAGAACAACAGCTGAAAAACATGCAAGGGTTGGCAGGTGATTAGAATATTTCCTTCAAGGATCTATGTATGTTCCCCGAAGTCCACTTGCCACCTGGTTTCAAGACTCCCAAATTCAAAAAGTATGACGGACACGGCGACCCCATAGCCCACATAAAAAGGTATTGCAATAAACTAAGAGGTGCGGAAGGAAATAAAGAATTACTAATAGCTTATTTTGGGGAGAGCCTTACGCGGATAGCCTCTGAATGGTTTACTGATCAAGACACCTCTCACTCTGGGATGACATGTCCCGGGCCTTTGTCAAACAGTTCCAATACAACATGGACATTGCCTTGGACCCTAATTCCCTTTCAAATATGAAGAGGAAACCAACTGAAGGGAGTATGCCATTAAATGGAGAGAACAAGATGGTAGAGTCAAGCCACCCATGGATGAACACGAGTTGATCACTGTCTTCCTTCAGGCTTAAGAGCCTGATTATTTTCAAAACATGATGTCGTAATGGGAAATCATTCTCGGAAGCTATCAAAATTGGGGAAATGGTTGAGAGTGGCCTTAAGATAGGTAAAATTATAAGTCAAGCACTGCTCAAAGCCGCAACTCAGTCTGTTCGGATTGAATCAGGTAATTTGAGTGACACACGAAAGAGAAGCATGAAGAGACCATGATGACAACAGGGTCGAGAAGAGGTCCCAGGAGAACATCTCGAAGGTATGACCAGCCTCGTCTGGTTTCCGATGATTCCTCTGAGCACTACTATCCACCTCAGAACCCACAATACTCTGTTGCTCCACCCCAATATGTTGTCCAGCCACCAAGACACCCCAGAAGGTGAGCACTAGTGCCGGAAAATCTCCAACAGCCTCCACAAAATTTTCAAATGCCCTATAACCCACATCGAAGCCAGGGCTATAGAGGGGAACAGAGGTTGAAAGATAATTTTACACCAACAGGAGGGTCCTATGCAAGCATGTTTGAGAAATTAAAGCATTATGGCATGATTGCACCTATTCCTCCAAATTATGTGGACCCACGTGCTAGAAGTTTTGACCCTTCTAAAAGGTGTGAATACCATTCCAATGCTCAGGGGCACAATGTTGAAAGTTGTCGGGATTTGAAAAGAGAAGTAGAAAGGATGATCCAGGAAAAACTAATTGAAATTGGAGAAGGCCGTGGTGATTCTGATGAGCAAATTGGTGGCTAAATGTCAAGCTTAACAATTGAAAAGTCATTCCTTTCTCACTAGGAAGGAATCTTGGTAGCTTGTTTTGATGTTTGTTCTATTATCTGGGTTATTTCAGGGTTGTGATCCAGACTCTATATGTTTTATTCAGTCAAACCCTTCCATCCATCTGTTATGTATGTGTGAGTCTAATCTGTTTGTTCTATTGCTATTTTCATTATCTGTGTTATTTTAGGTTTGTAACTCGGATTTTATGTTGTTTGTCTTGTTGTCCAACCTTTCCATCCTTTACTCAATGAAATACAGTTTGTCCTTTTCTGTCATTCTGTGCTTAATCCTTTTTCTGCTAGTCTAGTGACATGACATTCATGCGGAATTTTTGGCCAAACCCTAGAAAATTGATTTAAGCTTGAATTGGATAACTGAGAAAAAGACACTTTTGAGGATGAATACATAGTCGAAACACTTTGGAATCAAGTGGAACTAGAATAGTCATACCCGTTGAGGTTAATGATCTTCACCTTCAAATCATTGTGAAGATCGGGTTTGAGGAATAATCAATTGAAGTTTGTTGGAAAGTTTGACATTAATGGATGGAAAGTGTCTTTCGACAACGACACACAAGAAGACAGACATGTTTATGAATGCTGTGATCGCGAATGGATACTAAGTTTGGCGTTCTCGAGGCTGGGAGGCCATTTTTCTGCTATCCAAATACTTTATACCCTTCGTTAACCCTTTTGAGCCTGTGTTATTTTCTTCGATCACCCTCTTTTGGAATTAATTTTAGAGTTAAAAGTTAAAAAAATGAATGAAATAAAAAAAAAAAAGTCCATGCCTCAAGAGTACAAACTGGGGCAGCTCTTAGAAAGTCCATGTGAACAAAAAGAAGAAGAAGAAGAAAAGAACTGTCAAAAGTCTATGCCCCTAGAAAATAGAAGCTAGGGCAACTTGTTTTTAAAACAAAGAGAAACAAAAGATAGAAGAAAAAGAAGAAAAAACATAAAGAAAGATGAAAAAGAAAAATTAGTTAGGTCAGATGTTTGAACTACGTTTGACCTGATTCCTTTAAAAAAGGATACGTAGGCAGCCTTACACGGTTCGGTCAAACCAAATAAGAATTCATAAAAAACTGGGGCATGAGTTTGTTTTAGTTTTTGAAAGAGTCGATTCCAAGAGTTGTAAGTGTACAACCCATCATATTGAGTCTACTTTGAGCCTTCATGCCGTCCTTTCTTTCCAACGCTATCCAAAAACCTTCCAAATAAAGACCTCCTGATCAGCCTTCAAGAATGCCAAGAGACGCATGCAATGAGCAACAGTTGTCACACGACGTAGAACACTGTCAAGTTGCTCTCAACAAACAAAAAAATGAGAGTCTTACTAGTGAAAACCTTCACGGGCATTGTAAGGGACGGTAAGTAGATATAAATAAATGAGAGAGACTTGTTGGTGAAAACCCCTCGATGTACCACTAGTCGAAAGTGAGTCATGAAGTTGATGCAAGGGATTGACACAAACAAGCCCGACTTCAAAGGCCATAGGAAAGCTAAAAAGGAAAGATTAGATCAGTTTGATAGATCAGGCCACTGAGTCCAAAATGCATATCATAATCATTAAGGCTAGTTACCGAAAAAAAGAGAAAAAAAAAAGAAAAAAGAAAAAGTAAGTAAACTCTTCCCTCTTTCCTTCCCGACAGGGGAATTTCTTGTTTATACTGTTTCATTGCATCATTGTGTCCCTTCACTCTGAGTCAGTTCCTTGTCAGAACAAGAAAGAAAAGATTTCAAAATCTGCTACTAGCTTTTCAGTTGCACAAAGTAAATTTGGCCAGCACACTCAGTTGTTACACTCAACATGCCTTGAGGAGTCATGCAAAGCCCCCCCCCCCCCCCCTCTAAAAAAAGACTCTTGTTAGCCTGCTTGGCTAAATCAAGCAAAGATAACCTCAAGGTTAATCAAGGACTCTCTGTAGTACTAAACAAGGACTATGAAGTGTGCACATCATGCAAAAGGAGCATACCTAGTTGCGACTCTTTCTGACAAACAAATTGCTCAAAAAGCAAGAAGTCATTCAAGATATCAGAAAAGGTCACCTAAGCAAAGATCTCCAGTTGGGATAAGACTGATTGAGACACAAATACAAATGGTACTGGGTGTGAAACAATCAGGGTTGATGCAGAGCAAAGTCTCTTGAGACCGATTCAAGCTGATTGAGCAAAAGCCAAGCTGCCAAAGACTCAAGGCCACAAACCGACCACCACTTTAAAAACTGACAAATTTTTCTTTGTTTGAAACATGAACAAAGCAGTACAAGGAAAGTGGTTCAAAAAAAAGAAGAGAAGAGAAGAGAAGAGAAGAGCCAACAAAGGGAAGTTTCTCAAATCTTTGCCTTTATTTGTCTTGCTAGTGTGCATAAAATCTTGTCATTGCTCTTCACATTTTTTCCTCCTATGGTAATACATCCTAGTCTGATGGATTTTCCTTCAATATAAATCTTAGTCTGATGAATCATTCTCCTAAGATAAAAAGCCCTAGTCTGATGAATTTTTCTCCTAGTATAAACGTCTTAGTTTGATGAATCTTTCTCCTAAGATTAAAAGCCCTAGTGTGACGAAATTTCTCCTAGGATAAACGTCTTAGTCTGATGAATCTTTCTCCTAAGATTAAAAATCCCTAGTCTGATGAATTTTCTCCTATGGTAGAAGTCTTAGTCTGATGAATCTTTCTCCTAAGATAACACGATTAAAAAGCCCTAGTCTGATGAATTTTCTCCTAGGATAGAAGTCTTAGTCTGATGAATCTTTCTCCTAAGATAAGAAACCTAGTCCGATGAATCTTTCTCCTAGGATAGAAATCTTAGTCTAATGAATCTTTCTCCTAAGATAACAAAAAAAATACCTAGTCTGATGAATCTTTCTCCTAGGATAAACGTCTTAATCTGATGAATCTTTCTCCTAGGATAATTAAAAAAAAAAGAAGAGAAGAAGTTTGGTTTGAAAAAAACAAAATCGTTTGTTCATGCCCTCAGAAAATAAGTGTTGCGGCAATTTGCTTAAAAGAATAATTTTCTCAAAAAAAAAACTAAAATCCTTCTTGGTTCATTTTACCATAGGATACACAATTCCCTAATCTCATTTTCCAACATAGGGTCTCCACTCCCTAGTTGTTTTTATTTTAGACATAGGGTCGCCACTCCCTAGTCTCCTTTTCCAACATAGGGTCTCAACCCCCTAGTTGATTTTGTTTTAGACATAGAGTCTCCACTCCCTAGTCTCCTTTCCAACATAGGGTATCCACTACCTAGTTGATTTGATCTTAAATGCAGGGTACACCACTCCCTGATATCATTGCCAATATAGGGTATACCATTCCTTGGCCACATTTTCCCAACATAAGGTATACCAATCCTTAGTTGAGACATCTTTTTGACAATAACGGAACACCATCAAAAAGAAAAAAAACAATCAAGATCTTTTCAGGGTACACCATTCCCGACCTTTTATTGCTTTTAATAAAGAAGTAGTTTAGAATTTTGTTATAATAACTCACGAAATTTTCCTAGTAAAACTGGGGCAGAAAAATTTTGTTCGTTCGTTTGTTTTGGTGTCTGAGCAGGTTTTATCTCGAGTCACAGGGTTCGAGATGACCATAAGAAGAAGTCTCAAAGCAGAATAAAAGAAAAGAAACAAGAAGTGCATCCAAATGCAGAAGCACATGAAAGATGTGAACTGCTCAAGACATGACTGAAGTCGCGAGCACTGCATTCCCGGTTTTATCAGAAGAGGCCGAAGAAGAACGAACTAGCACCTGCAGCTAGCAAGCATCAAGGTTCAGATCAGAGTCTGCATGAAGAACCAGGCAAGGCTCAAGATCAAGCTTCAAAAGATTCATAGATAGGAATCTTGTAACTCGTAGCTGATAGGCTTAGTTAGTCTTTTTCATTTTGATTTTGATGTAATAACAGGACCACGGACCGGACCCTCGATGGAACCTCACTCGACTCTCTCATCCTCTCCACATACTCCATCACTTCATTCACTTCTGAACTACACGTGGCTGATTCCTTTATAGCCAAGGATATGTAGGCAGCTCAGATACCAGTGCTCGGTCACAACCTTTTTATCCATCTTTATTTTCTTTCGAATAAGTGTCGGGTCAGAGTCAGTTATGTTGCTTACTTAATTCTTTGCTCAAAAACTCTTCGAGTTTCCAAGCAAAGAGGGGCAGCTGTAAGCACGGAAATTTTTACATGCATGGTTTTTAAGAGTTATTTTTAGTATTCGTTGTATTTTTAGTATCTATTTGATTTTATGGAATTTTAGTATACTTTTATCTTCAATTTTAATTTTTAAACATAAAATTGAAAATACCAAAATAGTTCATTACATATTTTCTTATTTTTTTTACTTAAGGCCATTAGTACTTTACAGTAATATTTTGACTTTCCCTATGATTTCAATTTGTTTCATTTTCTCCACCTCATTTGAAAATACAAAAAAAAAAAATAGTTTCATATTATGATATAGTTTTACGTGAATAGACCACAACTTCAAATAATAATAAATAAATATGTTTTAAATCGTGGGTGCGTTTCACGTTACGCGATTCGCAATGTGTACAAAAAACAATAAGTGCGCGAATCGCAACTTATTTAAATGAATTCCATAAATAATTAAAAGTGGTTAAAGGCTAAAAATGCACAATAGGTTTTAAATGTGTAATAAATCAAATAATTAGGCTAATGATTAATAGTTGAGCGACCATGCTAAAACCACAGAACCCGGGAGTGCCTCACACCCTCTCCCGGGTTAACAGAATTCCTTATCCGAACTTCTGTGTTTGCGGACCGTAGAAATAGAGTCAATTTCCTCGATTTGGGATTTTAAAATAAACCGGTTACTTGGGACACCATAAATTATTTCAAGTGGAGACTCTGAATAAATAAATAATCTCATTTTGATTAATGTCACTTTAATTGGAAAAACTCCCTATCCCTTCGGGAAAAAGGAGGTGTGACAATTTTCACTTCTATTTTGGTTAATCCTATAATATTTTAGAACTCTTACTTGTCCTATAGTTATTTTCTCCAAGAGGTCATCTTTCGAAATATTTAATATACTCGTAAATACTAGTATAAGTAATATTTAAAGCAATCTATTCAGATTCTTTTAATTACTATATAATATTTAAAGAAGATATATTTAGAAAACGTTTGATTATCTTCTCCACAGGAGAGGTGATAAGGGTCTTTGTACGGATTGCAAGGTTATCCCGAATGAGTGTCTGTCGATGCTGCATAGGCTCTTAGTAATGGACTTAGAGGTCAAGGGAGCACGGAAGAAGAGAGCGGTGTACGGCCAACCTAAGATCAAGTGGGGAGCCTTGACTAAGGGAAAGGCTCAGGAGTTTGGGGAGAAACTGTTGGTTGTGGGGGCCTGGAGGAGTAGTGGGGACGCGAGTAGTATATGGACCACGACAACGAACTGCATTAGGGAAGCTACTAGGGAGGTGTTAGGGGGTCTCGAAGGGTTACTCGAGTGGCCACAAAGGGGACTGGTGGTGGAATGAGGAGGTCCAAGGAAAAGTGGAAGCTAAGAAAGCGGCATATCTGAAGCTAGTGGGGAGCACGGACGAGGAAGAGCGAAGGTCGTATAGGGAGTGTTATAAGAAGGCAAGGAGAGAGGCAAAGCTCACGGTTACGGCGGCTAAGACTGCAGCTTTTGAAAGATTGTATGAGGATCTTGGGGGCAAAGGACGGAATAGGAAGCTGTACAAGTTAGCTAAGATTAGGGAGAGGAAGGCTCGGGACCTGGATCGAGTGAGGTGCATCAAAGACGAAAACGGGTAAGGTATTGGTGGAAGAGGCGTGTATCAGGCGTAGATGGCAGGAGTACTTCCATAGACTCTTGAACGAGGAAGGGGATAGGAACATCGTGCTAGGTGAGTTGGAGAACTCAGAGAGTCGGAGAGATTTTGGGTTTTGTAGGCATATTAAGTGTGAGGAGGTTGATGTGGCAATACGGAAGATGAGCAGGGGTAAGGCGACTGGGCCTAGGGCCTGACGAGATCTTGGTGGAATTTTGGAAAGAAGCGAGTAGGGTAAGCTTGGAGTGGCTTACTAGCTTGTTTAACGTCATTTTCAAGACGAAGAAGATGCCCAAAGATTGGAGGTGGAGTTTGATGATTCCGTTGTACAAAAACAAAGCTGATATCCAGAACTACAACAACTATAGGGGTATCAAGCCACTGAGTCACATTATTAAGGTTTGGGAGAGGGTGGTGGAGAAGAGAGTGAGGACAGGCGTATCTATCTCTGAGAACCAGTTCGGATTTATGCCGGGACGCTCAACTACAGAAGCCATTCACCTTGTGAGACGATTGGTGGAGCATTATAGGGAGAGGAAAAAGGACTTGCACATGGTGTTCATTGACCTTGAGAAGGCTTATGACAAAGTCCTGAGGGAAGTGCTATGGATATGTTTGGAGGTTAGCGAAGTTCCGGTAGCGTACATTAGGGTGATTAAGGTCATGTACGAAGGCGCTAAGACTCGGGTGAGGACTACGGGAGGAGACTCGGAACATTTGCCTGTGGAGATGGGGTTGCATCAGGGATCAACCCTTAGCCCGTTTTTGTTTGCCCTAGCGTTGGATGTGCTGACACGACATATACAAGGGGGGGTGCCATGGTGTATGTTATTTGCTGATGACATAGTACTGATTGACGAGACGCGAGGGGGTGTTAACGCTAGGTTGGAAGTTTGGAAACAGACGCTGGAATCCAAAGGTTTCAAGTTGAGTAGGTCGAAAAATGAATACTTGGAGTGCATGTTCAGTGATGAGAGGCATGAAGAAGAAGTAGAAGTAAAGATTGATACTCAAGTCATTCCCACAAGAGATAGTTTCAAGTATCTTGGGTCTATAATCCAAAGCAACGGGGATATTGACGAGGATGTTACTCACCGCATTGGAGCGGGTTGGATGAGATGGAGGCTAGCTTCGGGGGTTTTATGTGATAAGAATGTGCGACCTAGACTTAAGGGCAAATTCTATAGGGTGGTGGTTAGACCGGCTATGTTGTATGGAGCTGAGTGTTGGCCCGTCAAGAAGTCCCATGTCCAAAAGATGTGCGTAGCAGAAATGAGGATGTTCAGATGGATGTGTGGACATACCAGGAAAGACAAGGCAGGAATGAAGTTATTAGGGACAAGGTGGGAGTGGCATCCGTGGAAGCCAAGTTGCGGGAGTCGAGGCTGCGATAGTTTGGGCATGTGAAGAGGAGAGACATAGATGCCCCGGTCAGGAGGTTGACCATGAGGGGCTTGATGAAGGGCAAGGGTAGGCCAAAGAAGTATTGGGGAGAGGTGATTAGGCAGGACATGTCGGTGCTTCACCTAATCGAGGACATGACTTGCGATAGGAAGGTGTGGAGGTCGAGGATTAAGGTGGTGGGTTGACAGACACTTGTGAGTTTCTCCTAAGTTTACCAGTAGTACTAGTAATATTCTTGTGTGGGTTGAAAGTTACTTCCTTCTAGTTTGTTAGTGTATCTGGTACTTAGCAACCACGTCCATTATTTTTGAAAATTGCTACTGGGATTGTTGCTCCCTGATTATTACTATTTGATGCTACTTTTTCTCCCTTTTACTGGATATTGTTGCTCCCTAATAATTATTATTTGATGCTACTTTTTCTCCTCTTTCCTTATCGTCTTTTGCCTCCCTCTTCCTTCTTTCTCCCCCCTCTTTCCTCTTCTTCTTCTCCCATATTCTTTCTTTCCACCTTTTCTTGAGTCGAAGGTCTATCGGAAACAACCTCTCTACCTCTCCAGGTAGGGGTAAGGTCTGCGTACACACTACCCTCCCCAGACCCCACCCCTGAGATTATACTAGGTATGTTGTTGTTGTTATATTTAGAAAACGTGAATGTTTCCTTCAGCACTTTAGATTATTTACATGAATATTTATTTTAATCTAGAAGTTTTTAAAAGGGGCATGCATCCCAGTTATACACATTATGAACTAGACAAATTCATGATGCTACGAGCTACTAACATTGATCTTCTTTATTGGAACTGAAGATCCTGAACAAAATGAATTAGCAATCATTATTCAAATTAAATCTTCACAGAAGAAGACAACAATCAAAGGACTTGTACAGAATCACATTTTCAATTGCGTATCTTCGATACATTGGATTGTTTTTGTTGTCATAACGAGCCAAAGCCCTCTGGCGGCCATACCTGTATATTAAAGAAAAATAGCAAATTAGTTCTGCTTACCAGATATTAAAATGATTACTAAATATATCAATTGTCTGATTCTAACACCCAAATGTTGTGCATTAATGCCCAAGTGATATGAATATTTGATGTAAGTCGATGAATTAGCATGAAGAAGTTATCCAATTAATGGCAAGTAACCATCATATAATCAAATCAAAAGACTTCCAAAGTAGACGATGGTTATGATAAGAATACGGCAGCTCTTATCTTGCCTGGGATGTAAAGACAGATAAACTGCAATTGCATATGAACTTGGAGTTAGTAGGGTAAAACGTGCCTAAGCTATTGGCTAGAGTTTCCCATTATATAGTGAATTTAAGGGCAAACAATATTCTCTGTGTTGCTTGGACTTGGGTGCGGGTAGCCGATCCGCGTGTAGATCTAGATCGGGTCCTTCATAATTTAAATTTTAAGATTCGAGGATATGGATCCAGGTACGGATACGGGTACAGGAATTCGGCTAAAAAATAATTGAAAATTCTAAAAATAGCTCTATAAAAATATCCAAAGTTATGAGAGACATTCTGCGGAAAACATATAGGTTATAGAATGCAGCCAATAATTCAATATTTCATTTTGAGAATATCTCAAGTTGTAGGCACTAGGCACCAGTAAGCAGCTAAAATTCAATCCTCCATTTCTCATTTTTTGCCAAATTTGTCCATGGATTGTGGTCAAAGTACTCGATCTCGATTGACCACATCCAGTACGAATCCCACACTCTTACCGGTACCAGTGTCGCGGCTACGGCTATAATGAAGAGTCCGTGCTAACATAGATTATTCCTCAATGCCATGTCATCCACAGGGAATATAAAGAGTACATCAGAAAAGGTTAATGGTTCATTAATATGGCTATGAAACTAAGGGAGCTAACAACAATTTATCCAAATGACTCTATAAACAGCAAGACTAGAGACTGACCCTATCAGAAGCTCATTCAAACCTTTCAAAAAAAGTAGCAATGATCAAATGCCAGGCCAAGTAATCAATGCTGGTTGATTCTTCATAGGACTAACATTTGTACATTTTAGTTTGTGAAAGGTTCTCTACCGTTTGTTATACCTCTTGCATTCGTAGTTTTTCCCCCACAAAAACAATAAACTATTACTTCATCGGAAAAAGATTGCAAGCTTTAGAACCTTTACAAATAGAACTACACAGAAGTTATAAGTTCAGCCTCGCTTAGATAGTAAAGGTAATGAAACTTACTCTACACAACACTTTCCCCAGGATGAGACCATAAGGGATTGGCCCGAGTTGCCGTGAATCCTTGGAAGCATAAATATTATCTCCCTGAATCCAAACATGCCCCTTTGGAACCTAGATATCCCCCACATCAAGAGAAATGGAGGGAAGGGAAAAAACTATTAGATTATAAAGGGCATCACAAGTAGAACTATTATGGAACGAGAAAACAAGATATCACCTCATTCACACAGTAAGCATAGGAATATCACCTCAAGCAAGAATACAAGCCAGTTTCAAATTGTTATTCTAATAAGAGGAGTCTGGAACCAAAATGATGCAACCCATTATTGTTCAGATTAGTGACAACCCCTTTTCGTGATTTAGTTAGTTTTTTGCATTATTTTGCTTCAGGACTAACTAGGGCCTATATATCTCAGTTTTAACTGCGATAATCGTATTAATGTTCAGTTTAGTTTTGGCAACTCATTTCGTGATTAAACTAGTTTATAGCATCATTTTGGTTCCGGACTCCTAACAAGAGAATCAATATGAAACTGCTAAAAAAATATAACATTTGAATACAATAAAACTTTAAGCATTTTAGAGAAGCGCTTCAAATCTAATTTTTTTAATTCATTCACTTTGAAGTGAATGTGGCAGTAAAACCAGATTCAGATACCATACAAAAATGGAACGAAACTTGCATCAAAAACTGAAGGTGCTCTAGGAAACAATAGTGAGAGCCTAAGTGGGTAAGCATAAGGAAGCTTCAGAGTAACATGCCTAAAGTAGTGTAGGCCATGTTTCTGGTTTGTTTTAAGCAATATGAAGCACATTATCAGAGGTCCTGGTAATTACAATCAGTAAAGAAGACACTAAGATCCAATGGCTTAGCACATGACAATTGACAAGGCATTCTTCTACAAACCATATATTAATTAGAACTAGAGTACTTACCAAGGAATTAGCTGACATTTTAGGTTGAATGTGTGTTTTTTTTTCTTTTCTGGAATGAAGGTCAACAATGATCCTCTATATCCGTTCTGCTTTACCTGGGCTTATCTCATCCAATATTTAATAATTTATGGAGTTACTAAAACTAGAAGCTCCTCCTCACTCTAACATACAAATCTCTAAAAAGATTATGGGCAACAAATGAACCTAACGTAAGCATACCAACAACAATTAAGCCTTAACCCAAACAAGTTGGTATCATGTATGGATCCATTGCTTCCACTGTGTTATGTTCTTAACTAATTTCACTAGGATTGCAGGTTTTTCGAGACAACTTCTTTTCATGTGATTTTAAATCTACCTTGTTCTCTTTTAACACCTTCAATCATTATAGGTCACACTGACGGGCCAACACATTTGGAGGTCTATGTAGGACAAACCATCTCTCACCTCTCGGCTCTCAGTGTATCATAGATTTGGTGCTCTATGGAAGGGTGAAAACTAGGAAGTCAAAAGAGCAAAGGTACAACCTTTTCTCTCATTTGCTTAAATAGAAGCAAAGAGACTTCAAGAGTTAGGATCATTCACTGCAGCAACTGTGTGCTATCAGTCGTTTCAAACTTGGTAGAAATCTAAGGAAGGACAGACTTTTGCATCAATAAGGAAGGAGAAAGACACATAACATTAGGAAGATTAAAACAGTGAATCTGCATCCCAATGATTACGTTGGACTAATGAGTAATATTAAAAAATCATCAAGAATATAAATTATGCAGCCACAAGTGTTAAATAAACTGTGTTAGAAGAATGTATCCTAAGATATTTTTGTTTATCCCTTCCTATGACTTGTTCACTGCAACAATAACTCATGCTATATTGCAGAGTGGACATATGGTCTTATACTTAACCAATAAAATCAGTTCTAACTTGACAACTATCAGTAATCGATCCAAGAATTGAAAAGGGTATAATTACATAGAAAAAGAGCACACCTTTAAGGTGACATAGCGGTCACTTCTTGCAGGGTCGGCTAGAAAAGTGACAGTATCGCCCTCCATACCAACAATGCGTTTAGTAACAGTCTTTCTAGGGTTATCAGGTGAGCGAACGAGGACTACATCACCTGGTCCCAACTTATCCAACAACGGCGATAAGTGTTCGGCCAGCAAAACATCGCCGGTAAGATTCAGTGTCGGTAGCATACTAGGACCGTACACCTAAACCAAAAGAACATTCAAAAATTGATCTGAAAAGCTTAATTTTTGCCCAAATTAATGCAGATAAATCCGAGACATAGATACATACATACCATGACAGGGGAACAAATATAGTTATTGGTGACATGTAATAAGCAGAGGAATTTGGCGACAAGAAGTGATTGTTGAATTCCGTCTTTGGCTTTGGACTTCCATTGACTCAAGTACTGGAACACTCTCATTATCCTCTTCCACCTTCACGGCACGACCCAATTCGAAATTAGGATTTGGGCATTATACCGCACTCCTCCTGTGTAAGGTTTCTCTACAGTAAATTCTTTTCTTTACCCATACTTCACTCAACTCTAGCCATGTCACATGAATATTTTACTCCTTTCTCTCTCTTAATTATATGATTTTTTTTTTTTTTAGTCTTTAAAAACAAATATGTATTTGATAGATAAATATAATTTTATTTTAAATCATTCTTTTGACCCTTCCAGGTTGTTTGGATGGTTGTTATTCAATCGTATTGTATTGTTATTTCAAAATACTGTTTGTTTTACTAAAATTGGTTGTATTGTATTGTTAAATCCATTGTTCCGGAACAATGCAATATCGCATTTTTTAAAACAATCGATTTGATGTGGTGGGATTGTTTCCCATTTTTCTCTCCAATTATGCCCTAGCTTATTACTCCATAAATCTGTTTTACCCTTTACTTTTTTTCTTTTATTTTAACTCCAAATCTCCCGCCTATAACCTACTTTGTCTTCATCCCTTTTTTTCCCCAAACTTTTGCCGCTTCAAACAATAACGTCAAAGGTATTTTGCCTTCTTTTGTTTCGTTTTTCCCCCTAATTTGATTTTATCTCCAATTCTAATTATCTTTGTTCTACCAATTCTCGTTACTTTCTTTATCATAGTTCTTCAACATTTTATTTTTTGTTTTATCATTATTATTATAATCTAGAAAGGAATAGAGTGTACTTATTATTGTTTTTAATATTATTAACTTGTTCCACTAATTTTGTTAGAATTTGCATGAATTTAATTGCTTAATCTATCTATAAGGCATATTTGGTGATAAATTAGTAGAAATAGATTTTCTTAAATTATTTTTATGCGTAGTTCCTGATAAATTTAATATTTAAACAATTGAGGGTATTTTAGTAAACTTATCCGTTACAGTACAATACGATACAGTTACAGTCAAACCAAACAGCAAAATGTTATTTAACAACAACAAACAATACAATCTATCTAACGTTGTATTCATAAAACGTTACCATACGATACAGTACATTACAAAACGATGGGTAACAATGATCCAAACAGGGTGTTAATAAGATAATTTTGTGTGTGTGTGTGTGTGTGTGTGTATATATATATATATATATATATATATATATATATAGAGAGAGAGAGAGAGAGAGAGAGAGAGTTTATTTTAAATTACAAGTTTCATGAGTCTTTTTTTTTTTTTAAATAAGTATTTACTATTCTTTGTCATAATTCTTGTGACTTTTTCCATTTTTGTTCAAAATTTGAAGAATTCAACTATTCAAATTTTAAATTTGGTAGTGCTTTTTTTGTAGGACTAAGATTTTAGACTAGTACCATAGACTTATTGTGTTAAGTTAAGATAAGATTTTAAATTATGTGTTAAGTTAAGTAGTGTCATATAAGATGGAGAGGAAGTATTAGTTCGTACGTCTTTATTTGCGATTCTGATTTTAATTACGGCAAATATATTCTCAACAAAACAACCCTCCTCCTCTCAATAAAAGGAGAGAACAACATAATGTAGGTCCTTCGTGACTTTAAAGTTGCAACATATAATATCAATCTGAAAAAAGAGTTTTTCTAGGTTAAAGTTGAAGTTTTGCCTAAAGTATCTTTCTCCTGGAGCCCTTCTCTACTTTTTCCTAACAAATAATGTCACTTACAAATATGCAGATTATAGACTAAGATGGTTAAAGCACAGAAGAGTTGGCTTCTGGTATAGATAAGCATGTGACACCTCTTCTACATGTCATTTGAGTTCAACAAAGGAAAATGTAATCCTTGTTCAGGTGGAATGGAACTAAGTCCAGGGGCTACAGAGTTGGATCATTAGGGAAGGATAACATAGAAATGAATATATATCACCCAAGAAAACCAAGAGTAAAGTGTATATGACATTATTTGTAACGTGGAATTTCTTTAGTATACAACAACATTTGAATTTGGCAGTTCATTAGCCAAATTCTAAAGAATGCTAGGACACAGTATTGCTACATTATGTCCTCAATTACAACCTGTATATGAGTATACAAGCACAGAGAAGCACATAGGCTGTCCTATTGAAATTATAGTGACAAGAGTCTTCAACTCAATGCCTCTCTGATATTGTTAGATATAAGCTCTTCTATAGAGTATTATAGCCAAGGTGTATAATGTGCTTTCATCTATTCGATTCTCTCCAGATTATACTTCACAATTTCCTCAAGTGCTGCTCGGAAAGGACTAGAAGGAAGGCATTTTAGGCTCTGCAGTGCTAAATCAGCTTTCTCCTTTGCCAAATCTTGTGCTCGCTGAATTCCCCCGGTGGTCTTGACTAGATTAATGGCCTCCTCAAGAGAATCAGCATCGCGAAATTCTGATTCAATTATATTCCTAAGTTTTGGCTCTTTTTGTAATGCAAAAAGTACTGGTGCAGTAAGGTTTCCCTTGGCTAAGTCACTTCCAGCTGGCTTCCCCAATTTCTCTGCTGATTGAGTGAAGTCCAATATGTCATCAACAACCTGGAATGATAAACCAAGATTCTTCCCATACTGAAACATCTGTTTGCTAATATCACGGTCAACACCACTGAAAATGGCAGCTCCTTTGGTGCTTGCAGCAATCAAGGAGGCTGTTTTATAGTAACTCTTGAGCAAATATTCCTCCAGTTCAACATCACAGTCAAACAAGTTAGAGGCCTGCTTTATTTCACCACTTGCAAAGTCTTTAATAACCTGCCACAAAAACCAATAACCACAAATGGTTTGAGGTGCGACGAACTAATATTGATATCAACGTTGTCAATTCTGCAAGATGTACAAACCAAGAAGTTCCTAAGATACCTGACTGATGAGCTTTATGACTTCAAGATTTTCAAGGTTAGCTAGGTACCACGACGACTGTGCAAACATAAAATCACCAGCCAGTACTGCCACTCTAGTACCATATAATTGGTGAACAGTGTCCTTTCCTGGATTGGAAATTTTTTTAAGAGGTTAATTCAAGGAAGGTAAGGAGAAGGTAGAATAGAAATTGCAATTAAGAGAAGCAAGTTAGAAGAAGCACAAGGGTAAATGATTAGGTGATAGGATTGATGACCACCTGAATGACACACAGAGATTCATATTTGGAAGTGCTATTATGGAATCAATCATCAATTGATCTAAGCTCACGTACAACGGCAAATGAAGCATCAAACACGAGGGAAATTGGTGGTGGAAACAACAATCTAGTATTATCATATTTGAGTTTTTAAATAACTAAAGACAGTGCATTTGTTGACACAGCAGAGGAGAATGCTTAAAATTGTCACCTCTTCGTATGTCACTTTCATCTAACACATCATCATGTATCAAGCTTGCAGTATGGATCATTTCAATGATTTCAGCTAACCTTCTGTGTTCTACAGTCAGTTCCCTGGCAGCAAATTTTATTTTATAAATATTAGCTTAGCTGATACGTCGTTGTGAACAAGAAAGAAAATCAACAGTGCTCCTTACTTCAAACCAGAAATTGCTGCTGTGGCCCTTGACACTAGGAATACTAAAGCAGGTCTCACCCTTTTGCCACCAGCACCAAAAATCTGCTCCGCTGCAGACATCAAAACTGGGTTCTCTGAACCAACAATCTGAAAAATAAATTCTCTTAGACACAGAATAGAAGGAAGATAGATAAAAAGTAAATTTACTGATATATTCCATCTGAACATTCATGTGGTGTTGATCAAATTAAACAACATAGTTTTACAAACCCAAACAATAGCAAGTGGCAATTGCTGATATGAGTTTCTTCAGTTACTTGACAGTTGACATCACACTAGTCACCGTTAGAGATGTGTGTGCACTTATTTCTTGTATCAACTCTTTGAAACATAGTATGACCAAATATTAATTAAAATTGTCAAAAAGTAGGACTGACTTCTTAAAATGAACTTCAGAAGCTCAAGGTCAAGTATCATTTTGGAGTGATAGCATAGCTACTACTCCTTCTATGGTTAATTCTTCTAAGGCCAATAACCTGAATATAGTCAAATAAACATGTTTATTGATTCCAGTTATTCACTGTCACTACCATGACCATGTACTGGTCCAAAATTGCATCTCTCCTCCATCTAGAGCAGTTCATTTGGGATGACCAAATACCAAATAAATCTGTCTAAAAGAATAGATGTGACTCTATTAAATGATATCCAGAAGCTCAAGATTAATATATCATTTGGCAGTGTGATACTGTGACTCGTCCTATGATTAATTCTTCTTTGGCCGATAACCCAAATTTGGTCAAATATACATAGTTATTGATTTCTATTACTACTTTATGTTCCTTCTGCTTCGGTTTTCTTATTATCTTGTTGTTGTTTCTGCTTTTCTTTACCTGCCTTCTTCTGGTTTGCTTTCCTTGATCCAAGGGTCTATCGGAAACAGCCTCTCTACCCGCACAAGGTAGGTCTCGGCCCGAACCGTTTTGCGGTTCTAAAGGACCCTGAACAAAAAGAGGCAAAGATGCCAGATCTGGACACTTTGCGTAAACACTACCCTCCCCAAACCTCTCTCGTGGGGTTACCTGGGTGGCTGGGTATGCTATTGTTGTAAACATACTTATTGATTCCAGTTCGTTATCCTTACTACCATGACCATGCATTAACCTTCACTAAAACGATCATGTAAGGGCTCGTTTGGTAAAAAGGATAAGGGATAATTAATCCGGGGATTAAATTTGAGATGAGTTTATCCCACGTTTGGTTGGGATAAAATCACGGTATAACTAATCCCGGGATAGTGTTATTTTTATCCCTATGGGAGGGTAGAATAACAATCTTGGGATAATTAATCCTGGGATAACTTGTTTCCCAACCAGACCCCTAATAGTGTCTGAAACTGCACCTCTCTCCTGCATCCAGATCAGTTCATTTGGGAACAAAACTATGCTCGACTGAGAGTCGATGAAGTTATTATGACAAGTACAACTATTAGTTATCTGGCAATGCCAACAGAACATAAGCTCAAATGAACTGACCATGCCTCCAAAAGAATAATTTAATGACCCAAAGTATTCCCAGATAATGATAACATGGAGCTATCTTGGCAGCTATTCATCGAGAAATAACCAAAAAAAAAGATCTTATTGTAACACTATTTAGCTGACAAAAAAATCAGATAAGCAAAGGTTTTGAACCAGGAAAGATTTGATTAAAGAATGTCACTCACATTCTGTAAGTTCTTGTTTAGTGTAAGGAGGTCATCAGCAACCACTTCAAACACATTAGCAAGTGAAATAGGTTTGGCTGACTTGTTCAAATCCAACACTGGCGCCACCCCTGCAAATAGAACCACAAATCAATATTGAAACTATTCCAAGATTGCGATCTTACAATTAAAAGGGCAGTCCCGCTATGCGCTGGGTCCGGGGAAGGGCCCGAACCAGAGGGTTGTATTGTATTTCTGCAAGAGGCTATTTTCACAGCTCGAACCCGTGGTCACATGGCGATGTTACAATCTATAGGGCTAAAAATATTAGAACTAACATATAATGATTGAAGTAAGTACCACTAAGTGAAGCCTTAGTTGAAAACGAACGACAGCGGCCAATTTCTTGTCTACAGGAGAACAATTTCCGAGCACTGAATCCTCTGCTTACATTCCTTAACACCTTGTTATTAGAAGAACACCCACAAGCCAAAAACTCCAATGGAATTCTCCCAATCTCAAGATTATGGCAAGTCACAGACATCATCCTTGTAAATACCCACTTAGCTAAATCAACAAGATTTTGCCTTTAAAGCAAGAATTGAGCACCCAAGTTGCTTATTTCAATATATACCATACAACAGAAAACCGAATTTATAGCAACAATTTGTACTCTTGGGTGAGCTTATATCCAGAGAACTATTGAAAGTACTACAGAAGAGACAGTTTAATAACAATTATGTGTGTATTGAATAAGGCCGAAATTAATGAGTGGATAATAAAGAACCACATAAAAATGGAGTCTTTGATTTGGTTAGTGACTGAAAATGGAAGAAAGGGACAGTCGCGCTCTGTTTCTAACTCTGAAAATTCTCAAACAATTACAACCAATACAAAAGGGGATGAGCTTCGAGCCAAAAAAAAAGGAGTGGACCTTATCCCCACTTTGAAAAATCTAGCTTATGATGTGCAACTCTTTTTCTGAAATTTTTGAGGTTGTACAGTTGCCAAGTGATGCCCCCCATATCTCCCAGAAAAATGATAAAATAAAAATATGATACTAATTAAATAAATAAATAATGTTTATTTATTTTGAACTTTCAGAAGGGGCAGAGAAATGATTTCATGACATGAATCAATTACAATCTAGACCGAGAAAAAGAATCAATTAATATAATATTTTCCCTATTTTGCCAGGAAAAAAAATCAGGTATGAAACTTTAACATAATTCAACGGTGATGGAGTGATAAGTACTCCTTCGTACTTAATCAAAGATCTCGGGTTCGAGTCTCTGGGTATGGAGTCGCCTTTGTTAGGGAGCGCTTTACATCCCAATATGAGACTTCCCCGCGTGAATCCGGATTTAATCGGACCCCAATGTGGATATCAGACACCGGATGGGAAACAAAAAAAAACATAATTCAACAGTTAGCAAATAATATGGTAATATTTATTTTAATGAGTCACCAGATTTCAACATGTGGGCATAATCTAGTGTTTAATGAAAGATACAATAAACTATATGAAATTAACGTTCAAATCTCAATAAAGTAGAAAACTAATATTGTTGGTAACTTTTTTAATTTATTTATCTAGATTCTAGACTATACATATCAACGTTATTAGTGCATATGTTGGTATTTAAATGAACTAGTCTTAGGGTACGCGCTTTGCGCGTGTACCCTATCTTAACGAGTAAAAATTTGTTTAAAATTTATCTTTGAGATAAAAGTATAACTTCCTGAAAATGATGAATGTTGATCGTGTATAATCAACTCTATAATGAAAGAATTGTCCAATACTTAATTATTAGTCAATAATCTTAAAAATTATTTTAATGACTGAAATTAGAATTGTGTATTTGGTTTTGAGGTGCCAGTATTCAAGTGGTATGAGTAATTCAATAGTATTAGCTAATACCAATTTTTAAATATTTAATTGTAGTTATATTTTTATTCAAATAGTAAAAAATCGATTAGATTAAAAAATCATCCATGAACAAAATCCCCCCACCCACCCACCCGAAAAAAAAATTAAAAAAAAATACTTTCTAAATCTCAGTCATTATATACAATAAATAAATTCTAAATCAAATGCAAAGTCATAACTGTAGTAAAAAAAACCTACTTATATTCAGATAAATTAACTTTAAAAATATTAAGATATCTCATAAATTATCTTTTTGGAATAACTGATAATATCTTCAAAACCTCATACTTCCTCCTTCTTTGATCTTTTTAATTATTCCCTTTAAATTTATTTTGTTTATCATTTATATATAGTTTAAATATAAGGTTTTTATAAGGTATTATTTTAATAATTTTAAATTTCTAAATATAAGGACTTTCAATATAGTTCAAAAAAGATTAATATGTGATAATAGGTGAATTAGACTATAATTAGACTCTAAAGAACCACATTTTTGTATAGCTTTGATGTAAAAAGTGATAACCAAATGCTCTGATTAGTGTTTTTCATGCTTTGCAGGCTATATCCAACGAAAGAAGTCGATGGAGCAAGTTTGGGATCAATTACGGAGAAAAGGAGCCAATCAAACAATGCCCAAGAAGTGCACCAAGTGAAAAGTCAAAGAAGTGCTGAAATTGGCCTGCCGCGGTCAGACCGTAACCGCGGTAGGACTGCGGCAGAGTAGAGTTGCAGATTCAGAGAACCATTTGGCCGCGGTCCCGGCGTAACCGCGGTGGGACCGCGGCAGAACGCGAAATAGCCAGGGACAAAAGTGTCAAGTCGGGAAAACTTGGTGTAAAACCCTTATAAAAAGTAGGATTTCGGCCTCATTAGGTCAGATTTTGTTTGGGGAGTACTTTGGGCAAGAAACACAAGTGTGAGAGATCACCCAAAACATCATAGTTCTCTATTTCTTCTTTTTCTTGCAATTTTACATGATGAATACTTTCGTATTCTATCTTCAAGTTGTTATGAGTAGCTAAATACTTTAGTCTAAGGTTTTGATGGAACCTATTGAAGGATGAACTTCTTGGTTATGTTCATATAGTTTGTCGGTTAATCTCTATTTGTTCAATTACGTGTTTATTGTAGTTAATTGACAGGATCCTCAATTAGCTGTGCCTATTTAGTGTGCATAACTCGGGAGAGAGTGCATATTTAGGTAATTGTTGAATAACACCACTCCCAAAGTATAAGAGGGATCTATAACTACGGGTTTAAAGGCGGGACTAGGGATAACGAAGCCTTGGGTGTGATCTAAAGTGAGCTGTAATAAACAAAGTCAGCTAGCGTAACTCGGGAGAGTGCGTCTAGTAAATTATCGCGATTACTCGGGAGAGATTTACGGTAAAAAGAGTGCTCATGATTGATAGAGATATTTTGGTGAATCTATATGAAACATAACCGGAAGGGATTCCATCAATATGGGAAATCACTACCTTAGAACCTTCTCATTATTATTTACAACCCAGCATATTTAGTTTACAGTTGTTTATTTATTTACTTGCAATCTTAGTTAGTAGAAATACTATCAACTATTGTTTACAACGTTTGAGGAAGTTGATTATTGATCACGCCCAACTATGCCTTATAAAAAGGACTAAGCGGTCGCTGCAAATATAATCCGGTTTACAAGTCCGGAGTCGAATCCCACAGAGAACTAAGGTTTAGCTACAGTTGTTCACTATCACCAAGAAGACAAGCTTGAACAATTCCTAACTTATAGATATTAAGATTCTTGTGTTTAACTAATTAACTAACAAATTAAAATAGTAAATTAACAACTAACGATACTGAGGGTTAGAGAAAAGATTAAGGAGGTCTAGAGATATGATTTCCCCAATTGTCGGAATTCTTCCCGCTATGTCTTCTATAATTTCGCCTAAGTATTCTCTACCGATCATGAGCACTCTTATTACCGTAAATCTCTCCCGAGTAATTACGATAATTTGCTGGACGCACTCTCCCGAGCTACGCTAGCTGGCTTTTAATACAGCTCACTTCAGATCGCACCCAAGGCTTCGTTATCCCTAATCCCGCCTTTAAACCCTCGGTTATTGATCTCTCATATACTCTGGGAGTGGTGTTGTTCAACAATTACCTAAATATGTACTCTCTCCCGAGTTATGCATACTAAATAGGCACAACTAATTGAGAGCTCTTCAATCAACCAGAATATAAACGTAGTTGAACAAATAGAGAAAAGCTATGGCTCAATTATATAAAAGCATAACAAGAATTTATCCTACAAAAGGTTCTATCAAACTCTAGATAACAAATTAGCTATTCATAATAGTATGTAAAACTACAATACTAAAAGTCATAACCAAAAATGAAAAATAGGAAGAGGAAGGAAAAAACTCGTAGAAGAATTCTCCGCCTTGCTCCCAATGTGTTCTTGCCTCCAAGGGTGTTGTCTAACTCTAAAGGAGTGTCTCCTGCCTCCTTAGGTCTAATTTGTGTCCAAAATATGTCCCCTCTTCTTTAAAATAGGTTTAGGACCCCTTTTATACAAGTTGGAATAGTGTAGGGCCGAAATAAACTTGTCCCGGGCGAAATAGAACTTCTGGAGGGGCGCGGCCGCGGTCAAAACGCGGTAGGACCGCGGCCAGACAAGCTCTCTGATTTCTGCCGCGGTCGCGGTTTCAACCGCGTTTGTCACCCTGTTTCGTTTTGAATTTGGAAAAACGTAAAACATAAAAGTTGTAGCCCTTTGAATTAGCTTTCCAGCCATATATTGTGGAGCCCAAATGGAGTTCCGAGCAAAAAGTTATGTCTATTTTACTAGACAGTGCGCAATATGCCTCCTCAAGTCTTCGTTCGTACTTAATTATCAAATTTGACCCCCGAACACGATCCCGGCTTAATTCCTTGAGCTTTTACTCAGACTTCAAAGCTTCAAATCACTTAAATTCATTTCATAACACCTATATAGCTCGGAATGACACCTACAAGGCATAAAACACACAATTAGTGCAAAACACTAGCGATTAAAGCGCAAACTCAACTAAAGTGCAGTAAATTAGGGTGAAATAAGCGACTAAAATACGTAATTATAGCCTATCATCAACACCCCACACTTAAACCATTGCTCATCCTCGAGCAATCAAACTACACTTTTTTTATAGACACGACCTTTTTAAACAATTCTCCTAACTCATCACACCAAGAGTATTTAAAATAGACTAAGCACAAAAGCGTAACATCTTCACCTCAAGATTTGACTCACAAGTACCACACGTTATTCACAACTCACCCACTTACTCTAATATAGAGGTGACTAACATTACCTTTCCTTCATAAATCAAGTGCCCTCACACAACAAAAGAGAGTAGTTCCACACAATAAAATTTAAGAACACTTAGGAACTCAAGATAGAAAGAATTCACTCACTCTCAGAAATAACATTCATATGCCACAAAAGATGCACCATAAGCTTGCCCGTAGTGTACTACTCCACTAATCGAGCTCATTCAATCTTGGATCAATTAGGACTTTATTTGGTTGTAATGTAGGCTACGGGACGGGTAGGATACTATTAGATATAAGAGTGACTACACCTCCCTAAGCACTTTAATACATATACTTTAACATTCAAACCCCATACTTATGTCAAACCAAAACTCCACCTTCACATCAATGTATATTACCCCANCACACCGTTAGTGCAAAACACTAGCGATTAAAGCGCAAACTCAATTAAAGTGCAGTAAATTAGAGTGTAATAAGCGACTAAAATACGTAATTATAGCCTATCATCAAGCATCAACAAAATCACAGGTGTCTTGTTTAGTCAATTTCATCTTCTCTTGAACATGGCTGATGATATGCTATAATTACGTATTTTAGTCGTTTATTACACTCTAATTTACTGCACTTTAATTGAGTTTGCACTTTAATCGCTAGTGTTTTGCACTAACGATGTGTTTTATGCCTTGTAGGAGTGATTCCGAGATATATAGATGTTATAGAATGAACTCAAGTGATTTGGAGCTTTGAAGTCTGAGTAAAAGCCCAAGGAATTAAGTCGGGATCGTATTCGGGGATCAACGGATGATAAAACAACAAAACGAAGACTCGAGTAGGCATATTGCGCACTGTCTAGTAAAATGCACATAACTTTTTTCTAAGAACTCCATTTGGGCTCCACAATTTATGGTTGGAAAGCTACCTCAAAGGACTACAACTTTCATGTTTTACGTTTTTCCAAATTCCAAACAGAACAGGGTCAAAAACGTGATTGAAACTGCGACTGCGGACCTGACGCGGCAGAACACTGCTGCAGATTCTGAAGGCCACTCTGGCCGCGGTCCTGGCGTAACCGCGGTAGGACCGCGGCAGGACGCGTAAATTTCAGGGACTAAAGTGCAAAACACGGGATTTTAAGCCCTAAACCCTATATTAAACGAAGGAAGCCAGCCAAGAAAGGGGAGAATGATTTTTGGAAGTGAAAAGCATCAGAAGGAAGGGCAAGAGGCAAGGAGGATCGTTGGGCATCAATCTTTAATCTTCTTCTTTGTTCTTTTACCTTTGAATATGAGTTCTTTTGTGATTTTTATTATTTTCATGAGTAGCTAACTTTTCTAATCTATGATTTTGGTGAAACTCGTTGGGGATGAATCGGTTGTTATAAGTAATATAGATTTGAATTAGTTTAATCTCTATTTGTTCAACTATGTTTTGATTGTGGTTAATTGAAAGGATCCTCAATTAGCCGTTCCTATTTATTATGTATCTTCTTGAGAGAGAGTGCATATTTAGGTAGTTGTTTGAACAACATCACTCCCGAAGTATAGGCGAGAGTCATAACCGAGAGTTTAGAGGTTGGATTAGAGATAACGATACCTCGGGTGCGATCTAAGTGAACTGTAATGCGAATCTAGCTAGCGTAGCTTGAGAGAGTACGTCTAGTAAATTATCATAATTGTTTGAGAGGGATTTATGATAGCTGGAGAGTTCATGATTGATAGAGGCAACTAAGTCAATGCTATAAGAAACATACAACCAAGGAAATCAACAACGGGGGAAACCATTACCTTAGACCTTTATTCTAATTGTTTACAATTCAAGCATAGTTAGTTTTCAGCTGTTTATTTATTTTCAATCTTGTCTTCTTGGTGATATTAAACATATACAGCTAAGCCTTAGTTCTCTGTGGGATTCGACTCCGGGCTTTTAGACCGGATTATATTTGCAGCGACCGCTTATCCTTTTTAGGACTAGAGTTGGGCGTAATCAATAATTAAGATCAACGTTCAAAATACAGCAATGTCGATTAATTACGCTAATCTATCTAAGTTTTGATGACAAAGTCATTGAATACACGTGCCTATGAGAAATAACATGTCATTAGTAGATTAATCGAGGTGAGTATAACTGTATAAGTTGACCAAAAATCACCATTATGACACACTAACAAATTAATCAAATCTTAATTGAACATTGTGTTAAAAAATTAAAAAAAAAATACAATTATTTAATTATTAAATAAGGAATCTCTGTATAGACTATGTAGCTCCTCCACATAACGATACATTAAAAGCCTTGCATGTAAAGAAATGCCTCAAAGCGTGCGCCATATTTTAATAAACTTAAATTATGGGGCACATAATTTATCTTATTAGTTATACATCTTCAATTGATTCAAATATTCCCTAGAATTAAGACTTCTCCCATGTGCATTAAGGTTTAGCTCAACTTCTACTTATTTGTTAATTACTTTGCTATGTGTTCATATCAAGTGTTTGTAAATATCAGGTTTCCATTATCTTCATCTTAAGACTTGAGAAAGACAGCTCCATTATTAAATGAACTAGTTTTATGGTATGTGCGTTGCGTGTGTACCTCATGTTAATGAGTATAAAGATTTTTTTTAAAATATAAATATTATTAAAAAAAATATGGTTGAGCTATAAATTAAAATTGAAGGAAAACTGTAAATTTTAAAAAAATAATAAAATAATCCTATTCAAAAAAGGAAAAAAAAAACACGGATAGAAATTCGCTATTTTCTGACTACATATTTCATTCGCAATTTTTCCGGCTAGTGTTGTCGGAATATTAAAGAAATTATCATTTTTAACTTATTTTCTATTTTTCGACTACTCTTTCAATTGCAATAGTCAGAATATTCGCGCAAAATTTCGCGCGTATTTTGACCAAATTGGCCACTACAGTAGAAGACTAAAAAAATAATCAAATAAAATAATGAAATTTCCGACCACAATAGTTGGAAATAAGTTAATCTTTGACCATTTTTTCGGCTACAACAGTCGAAATTTTAAAAGATAAATAATTAAAAATTTTAATGTCCGACTACCGTAGTCGGACAATAAACAGATCTAACTGTACATTGCCCCATATTATTTCGGTCTCTCTCTCTCTCCCTCTCTACACGATCTCCCCCTCAGCGGCAGCAACCCCTTAATTTAGCTGCTATTTCCAGCGGTATGTTCTCCTTCTCTCTTTCTCTCTCTGTCTATTTCTTCGACTAAGATATCCTAGAGTTTCGTTTTCTATATATAAAAATTTCTTTGGCGGCTTGGGATTAATGTATAGTTCACTGATTGGGATGATGGTTTGTAAAAATTTATTGATGTTTCGGATTTTTATTCTCTTTTAATATAGAGGAGGAAGGCAGAATCTTATTGCAGCTCAGGGAGAAGACTCGTATTGGTTGATTGAATTGTTTGTGCTCTTGGGCCAGAGAATTATGCTCTTAATATAGATTGGTTGGTTGAATTAGTTGTTTATTGTAGGGAAATTACCGGCTATGTCCATTTATAGGTAGCTCATTATAAAAATTGGCCAATTGATAAAATATTATTAATATTAGCCAAATTAGCCAATTAGCTATTTGTAGCAAAAAAATATCAAATCTTTGTTTTGTTTTGAGTGGGTGTTATTAGAATAGATTGAGCACAACTTAAGGAGCTTGAATCTCAATTTTGGGATGATTTGGTGAAGTTTTGAGGTGGTTTAAATTGAAAATTCGAAGTAAAAGCTTAACATGAAAAAAATGATATGTGTTTCACACTGTGTATCATTTGTGTATCACATATGTATCATATTTGTATCAATTGTGTATCACATGTATATCCATGTATACCTGTGTGTGAGATACATGCATGATACATGTGTCGCAGAAGACTTTTTTGAACTCGATTTAATTATGAATTTTGATACATCGAACTTGACGAGATTTTATCATCTCTGGACAAAAATTGCAACCTTGCGACAAATTACAAACTCTGCAACTAGCTATTACTCGAAGATGAAGGATTTATGTGATGAACAAGATATGTTGGCTCCTCCACCTTCCTGTAATTACGAAGAGTCTAGATCATATGTTGAACATCTAAAATCACGTCTGTTGCAATTTTTTATGGGGTTAAATGAAGCTACAACAATGTGAGAAGTAACCTCTTGGCTAGGAGACCAGTAGATAAAAATGTTAATCGGGTCAAGCCGGGCCGACCCACTAACAATCCCCGTTCGACCCGGGTTAGCCCGATCCGGTAAGGGGTGGGATGGTTTGGCTAGGGTAGGAGGTTGTGCCAGACGGGGTCGGGCCTTTTTTGACTACCGGTGCACCGGAACATGGCTAGCCCGGTAACCCGTTTAAGGGTTTTAAACGTGTTCCAGCCCGGTTTAAGTTGTAATTTTTTTTTAAAAAATTCTGACCGTTGCCAACAGTCAAAATAAAAAATGACCATTGAGCAATGGCCATTTTTTTCACTTTTAGCCATTTCGGCATATCCTCTTACTAAAATAGCCCATCGACCCTTAATAATTGATAGATTACATTTTTATCCTTTTAAAAACTATAAATAGCTCGCCTCTTCTTTATTTTTTTCTCTACTCTGATTCTCTCTCAATTCCCTCATGATTATTGAATTGCTTATTGCTCTCAAGTTCTCAAATTATTAATATTTCAAGTTGTAACGACCCGACTGATCGTTTCGAGTATTATAACCCCGTTTCCCCATTTATTGCTTATTCTATGTTCATTTTTTGTTATATGACTTGGGGTGCGATTCGTGTTTTTGTTATTATTTGATGTGATTTGAGGCCTCAACTAAGTTCCTATGATGTTTATGATGGGTTGGTATGTTTGGATGGGGTCCCGGGGGCCTCGGGGATGATTCAGATGGAAATTGGAATGAGTTTGGACTTGAGGAATTTCTGAAGTGCACCAAGTCAGGTGCGATAGCACATGCGAAAGATTTAGTCGCATAGGTGTGTTTGGCATCGCATGTGCGGAATTTTGATGGGCTGAAAGGATGTGCAGGTGCGAGCTTTTGGCCGCACCTGCGAGGCCACAGATGCGGAAAGGAGGTCGCAGAAGCGGAAGAAAGACTTGTAGGGCAGGTCCGCAGAAGCGGTGAGGTTTGTGCATGAGCGGTCCCGTAAGTGCGAGGAGGGGACCGCAGGTGTGGCTGGTCGGGTGTCTAGTGTTCTTCGTAGAAGTGGACGCGCGACCATAGAAGCGGTTCCGATATTGCGGTTTCGCTAGTAGAAGTGATATAAATGAGGGTTAGAGTAATTTCTTCATTTTTGAACTTTGAAAGCTCGGATTGAGGCGATTTTTGAATGAGTTTTCACTAGATTTCACGAAGTATGCAACTTTTGGTCGTTCTTATCTATTAATATTGAATACATGTTGAATTTCCCCCATAGATTTGGTATTTTTGAGGTGAAAATTTAGGAATTTTCGACCCATGTATTGGACAGTAATAATTGGAGATTTGAGTGACGATTTAATCTCAAAATTGGGTAATTTTGGTACGGTTGGACTCAACTTTTGTTAAATTCCGAGACATAGGCCCGGGGTTGACTTTTTAGTTGACTTTTTGACTTTTGTTAAAGAACTTAGCTTTATCATATGGAATTGATTCCTATAGCTTGTGTTGATTGTATCAAACTGTTTGTGGCTAGATTCGATTCGTCCAGATGCCGATTCACGAGGAAAGGGCTTGTTGGAGTAGAGATTTGTACGGTTTGAGGTAAGTAACACTTCTAAACTTGGTTAGGGTATGAATCCCTAAAATACGTGTTATGTGGTCGGTGTTAAGGTGGCGCACATGCTAGGTGACGGGCGTATGGGCGTGCACGTAGTAATTGTGACTCGGTTGATTTCGTGGAATTGTGTAGTCATCTAATCTTGTTATTATTCATGTAATCTCCATGTGTTAGAGGAATCGAGCTATGATTCATGTTAGAAATTATATTTAGGCTATATGCTAGTACTGTTGGGACCCACAAAGGTCGCTTTGTTGTTGAATTATATGCTAATTTGCAATCACGTACTCAGTCACATCTATCCTTTGCATATCATATCTTTGTCTCTATTGCCATTATTATTGCACCATATTATCATTGTTTGGGTTGATTGTTATGAGATTTTGTGAGCCGGAGAGACTAGAGGAATTGATGACTAAGTGAGGCCGAGGGCTTGATTGTGATTGATATTTATGGGATCGGGCTGCACACCACAACATTCTTTTATCTATTCAAGCCATGATTGGCTTATATATTAGTGCTTGGGCAGTATCCGCCCCTTCGGAGTCTGACATACCAGTAGTGAGCGCAGGTACCTACTAAGTGCGAGTGCCAAGTGATTGAGAGTACTGAGTGACTGGAAGTACTAAGTGACTGAGAATTCTGAGTGACTAGGAGGACTGAGTGACTGAGAGGACTGAGTGACTGGGAGGACTGAGTGATTGAGCATGCTAAGTGAGATTAAATACTCCGAGAGTATGCATATGACGTTATCACTGTTTTGCATTATTCATAATTGACATGTAGATATAGTGATGTATCATTCATCATATCAGTCACACTTGGTATTATTTTTCCGTGTTGCCTTAAACTGTTAAACTTGAAAGCTTGTCTATATTTTTGTACATTTAAAATCTGTATTTGGACTGTACTTGTTTGAGCTCGTCACTGCTTTCAGCCTAAGGTTAGTCTTGTTACTTATTATGTATATTGGGTCGGTTGTACTCATACTACACTCTGCACTTTGTGTGCAGATCTAGGTACTTCTGGGTACGATGGTTGCTAGCTTTGGAGCTTTTTCTGTTTGGAGACTATTGAGGTAGCTGCCTTGGCATCCGCAGACCTCGACTTTAATTCTTTTCAGTTCATTTGTACTATTCTATCTTTCTAGACAGTTGTTTTAGTAGTTAGATTGTATTGTCAGATATATGCTCATGCACTTTGTGACACTGGATTTTGGGGAATTTTGTATTAAGTCGCGATACTTTTTTATAAGTTATTTATGACATTTTCACTATTTAATATTATTATTTCAGTATGTTTTAAATTGAAAGTTGCATGGTTATTTGTGAATTGTCGGCTTGCCTAGTATTGCAATAGGCGCCATCACGACATGTGAGATTTTGGGTCCTGACAAGTTAGTATCAGAGCCTAGGTTACATAGGTCTCACGAGTCATGAGCAGGTTTAGTAGAGTCTTGCGAATCGGCACTGAGATGTCTGTACTTATCTTTGAGAGGCTGTCGAACTATTAGGAAAACTTTACTTTCTTGTATTCTTGTCGTGCGAATTTGTTGATTCCGGAAACTAAACTTTCTGTTATTCTATTCTCTCACGGATGGTGAGGAAACGTGCTACCGGACCGGGCGGACGGCCACTAATACCACCAGCTAGGACCATGAGAGGCCGGGGCCGTATTAGAGGCCGAGGTGCGGCTCGTACAACAGCTAGAGCAGCACTTGTAGAACCACCAGTTACTCCAGCTCAGGAGGAAATTCCAGATGTGGTTGAGCCGGCGGGACCAGCTCAGGCACCAGCTATGCCCATTGTGATTCCAGGCCTTGATGAGGCTCTGGCCCAGATATTGAGTGTATGCACTAGCCTTGATCAGGCAGTTTCAGTTAGAGCCGCACAAGCCACTTCTCAGGCTGGAGAAGGTGCTCAGACTCCCGCTGCCCGTACTCCAGAGCAGGTGGTGTAGGGACTTCAGATACTAGGGGTACTACCAGCCCAGCCGGCTATAGCTGCTCAGGCCCAAGTGGGTCCACCGATGAGTGAAGAGGAGTAGAAGAGTCAAGAGAGATTTGGGAGGCTCAAGCCCCATCATTCAGTGGGGCTGAGTCAAAGGATGCTTAGGACTTCTTGGATAGGTGCCAGCAGATTCTTCGCACGACGGGTATTCTAGATACTAATGGGGGTCTCATTTACTACTTTTCAGCTGTTGGGGGCAACCTTCAGATGGTGGGAGGCCTATGAGTGAAGAAGGCCAGCCGATGTTGCACCAGTTACATGGAACGAGTTCTCCATTCTCTTCTTGGAGAAGTTTGTACCACGACCCGCAAGGAGGAGTTGGTAGGAATTTTGAGCAGCTACGCTATGATGGTATATTCATGACCCAATACGAGATGAGATTTTCAGAGTTGGCTCATCACGCGATCTGGTTAGTTCCCATAGAGAGGGAGAGGATTAGGAGGTTCATTGATGGCCTCAATTATGGACTGCCTTTTGTTATGACTCGGGAGATTGCATCAGGTGCTAGGTTCGATGAGATGGTCGATATTGCTAGAAGGCTAGAGTAGGTTCGTAGTCAGGAGCGTGAGGAGAGGGAGGCCAAGAGGACTCGTGGTTTGAGTGGTTTCAGAAGTGTTTCTTCGGGGGAGCAGTCCTATCACTGTAGGGGTTGTCCTTATAGGCCCGCTCAGATGGCTCCACCAGTTCATCGTGGTACATCAGCTAGCCATGGTTCATACAGTGCTCGTTCGGTCAGTCATCTCTCAGTGCCCTCCCAGCTCAGAGTTCATCTCGTGATCCATCAATTCAGGGCTCATCTGAGCCAGGCTCTTCTAGTAGTTATTTTGGTTCTCGGGGTCCGATTCAGTCACCATCGGGGAGTTGCTTCAAATGCGGGGAGTTTGGAGGGGGAGGCCGATTAGGTGGCGGTCAAGCTCGATGCTATGCTTTCCCTGCCAGGACAGAGGCTGTTACTTTAGACGCAGTGATCACAGGTATTATCTCAGTATTCCACATGGATGTCTATATTGTTTGACCCTGGTTCCACTTATTCGTATGTATCATCATATCTTGCTCGTTATCTGGATATGCCCCGTGAGTCCTTAATTTCTTCTATTTATGTATCTATGCCGATAGGCGATTCTATTGTTGTGGACCGTATGTATCGATCAAGTGTGGTGTCTATTAGAGGATTGGAGACCAGAGTTGATCTCTTATTTCTTAGTATGGTTGATTTTGACGTGATTCTGGCTATGGATTGGATGTCTCCATGTCATTCTACTCTAGATTTTCACGCTAAGACCGTGATATTGGCGATGTCGGGTTTACCTAGGATTGAGTGGAGATGTACTCCTACTACTGATTTTGGTTCGGTAGTGCTAGACTTTCCGGATGTGTTTCCTGCAGACTTGCCGGGCATGCCACCCGACAGGGATATTGATTTTGGTATTGACTTTGTGACGAACACTCAGCCCATTTCTATTCCTCCGTACCATATGGCACCAACAGAGTTGTAAGAATTGAAAGAGCAGCTTCAGGAGCTTCTTGATAAGGGGTTCATTAGGCCTAGTGTATCGCCTTGGGGTGCACCGGTTCTGTTTGTGAAGAAGAAGGATGGTAATATGCGTATGTGCATTGACTACAGGCAATTGAACAACGTTACAATTAAGAACAAATATCATTTGCCACGTATTGATGAATTATTTTACCAGCTTCAGAGAGCTAGGGTGTTCTCCAAGATTGATTTGAGGTCTGGGTATCACTAGTTGAAGATTCGCGACTCAAATACTCTGAAGACGACATTCAGGACCCACTATGGTCACTATAAGTTCCTCGTGATATCTTTTGGACTGACCAACGCCCCAGCAACATTCATGCATATGATGAACAATGTATTTCAGCCATATCTTGATTCGTTTGTCATAGTATTTATTGATGATATCCTGGTGTACTCATGTATCCAGGAAGAGCATGCACAACATCTAAGTATTGTACTACAGAGGTTGAGGGAGAAGAAGCTTAATGCCAAGTTCTCCAAGTCTGAGTTTTAGATCAGTTCGGTGGCGTTCTTGGGGAACGTGGTGTCCAGTGAGGGGATCAAAGTAGATATAAAGAAGATAGAGGTAGTTCAGAGTTGGCCCAGATCGTCGTCAGCTACTGAGATTCGGAGTTTTCTCGGCTTGGCTAAATATTATCGTTGCTTCGTGGAGGGTTTCTCGTCTATTACAGTGCCTTTGACCAGGTTGACCCAGAAGGGTGCTCCATTCAGGTGGCCGGATGAGTGTGAGGAGGGCTTCAGAAGCTCATGACTCCCTTGACCACAACTCTATTTCTAGTCTTGCTTCAACATCGGGTTCTTACAAAGTATTATGATGCTTCTCGGATTAGTATTGGGTGTATCTTGATGTAGGAGGGTAGAGTGATTGCTTATGCTTCACGCCAGTTGAAGCCCCATGAGACGAACTACCCTGTTCATGATTTGGAGTTGGTAGCCATCGTTCATGCATTAAGATTTGGAGGCATTATCTCTACGATGTGTCTTGTGAGGTATTTATAGATCATCGGAGTCTCCAGCACTTGTTCAAGCAACATGATAAATTTGAGGCAGCGGAGATGGTTGGAGCTGCGAAAGTACTATGATATCACCATTATGTATCATCCTGGGAAGGCCAATGTGGTGACCGATGCCTTGAGTAGAAAGGTAGTGAGTATGGGTAGACTTGCATTTTTTCCTGTTAGTGAGAGACCGCTTGCATCAGATGTTCAAGCCTTGTCCTATCAGTTTGTGAGGTTAGATGTTACGGAGCCTAGTCGGGTTCTAGCTTATGTGGTTTCTCGGTCTTCCTTGTATGAGCGCATCAGAGAGTGTTAGTATGATGACCCTTATTTGCTTGTCCTTAAAGACACGGTTCATCATAGTGATGCAAAGGAGATTTCTATTGGGCATGATGGGGTGTTGCGGATGCAGGGTCAGATTTGTGTGCCCAATGTAGATGGGTTACGTGAGTTGATTCTTGAAGAGGCCCACAGTTTGCGATATTCATTCATTTGGGTGCCGCAAAGATGTATCAAGACTTGAGGCAACACTATTGGTGGAGGAGGATGAAGAAAGACATAGTGGAGTTTGTAGCTCGGTGTTTGAATTGTCAGCATGTGAAGTATGAGCATCAGAGGCCAGGAGGTTTGCTTCAGAGGCTTGATATTTCGGAGTGAAAATGGGAGTGTATCACCATGGACTTTGTAGTTGGGCTCCCACGGACTTTGAAGAAGCTTCATGCTATTTGGGTGATTGTGGACTGGTTGACTTAGTCTGCGCATTTCATTCTAGTTGGGACTACATATTCTTCAGAGTAGTTGGCTGAGATTTATATCCGCAAGATTATTCGCCTTCACGGTGTGCCAGTGTCCATTATTTCAGATCGGGGCACATAGTTCACATTGCAGTTTTAGAGAGCGGTGCATCGAGAGTTAGGCACACGGGATGAGTTGAGTACAACATTCCACCCTCAGATGGACGGACAGTCAGAGCACACTATTTAGATATTGGAGGATATGCTATGCGCTTGTGTCATGGATTTCGAGGGTTCTTGGGATCAGTTTTTGCTACTTGCAGAGTTTGCCTACAATAACAACTACCAATCGAGTATTTAGATGACTGTGTATGAGGCTTTGTATGGGAGATGGTGTTGGTCTCCAGTTGGTTGGTTTGAGCCGGGTGGGTCTAGGCTATTAGCTACTACTTGGTTCAGGATGCTTTGGACAAGGTTAAGTTGATTTAGGATCGGCTTCGCACGGCACAATCTAGATAGAAGAGTTACGCCGATCGGAAGGTTCGTGATGTTTCTTACATGGTGGGAGAGAAGGTATTGGTCAAAGTTTCACCAATGAAGGGTGTTATGAGGTTCGGGAAGAAGGGCAAGTTGAGCCCTCAGTATATTGGCCAGTTTGAGGTGCTTGAGAGGATTGGGGAGGTGGCGTACAAGCTTGCATTGCCGCCTAGTCTATCGGGTGTTCATCCAGTGTTTCATGTCTCCATGCTCCGAAAGTATTTTGGCGATCCCTCTCATATTTGGGCTTCGGCACGATTCAATTAGATGGGATTTGACTTATGATGTGGAGCCGGTGGCCATTTTGGATCGTCAGGTTCGAAAATTGAGGTCAAAGAATATAGTTTCAGTGAAGGTGTAGTGGAGAGGTTAGCCAGTCGAGGAGGCTACTTGGGAGATCGAGCGGGAGATGTGGAGCGGATATCCACACCTATTTGAGACTCCAAGTATGATTCTAGACCAGTTCAAGGATGAACGTTTGTTTAAGAGGGGGGAATGTAATGACCCGGCCGAGCGTTTTGAGTATTATGGCCCCGTTCCCCCATTTATTGCTTATTCTATGCTCATTTCTTGTTATATGACTTGACATGGTGGTTGGTTTATTTCCGGGAATGGTTTAAAATGAGTTGGGACACTTAGTTCCAAGGTTGGAAGCCTAAGTTGAAAGAGTTGACCGGATGTTGACTTATGTGTAACTGACTCCGAAATGGAGTTTTGATGGTTTCGATAGCTCCGTAGGGTGATTTTGGACTTGGGCGTGTGTCTAGATGTTGATTTGGAGGTTCGTAGATGAGTTTGGCTTGAATTGGCAAAAGTTGAAAAAGTTGATGTTTGGAGAGTTGAGAAGTTTGACCGAGAGTTGACTTTGTGGTTACCAGGATCTGATTTTGGTTTCGGAAGTTGGAATAGGTCCGTTGTATCATTTATGACTTGTGTGCAGAATTTGGGGTCAATCGGATTTGGTTTGATAGGTTTCGGCGACGATTGTAGAAGTTGGAAATTCAATAGTTTTATTAGACTTGAATTGGGGTGCGCTTCGTGTTTTTGTCGTTGTTTTATGTGATTTGAGGCCTCAACTATATTCATACGATGTTTTTGTATGGCTTGGTATGTTTGGATGAGGTCCTGGGTGCCTCGGGGATGATTCAGATGGAAATTAGAATGAGTTTGGACTTGAGGAATTTCTGAAGTGCAACAGTCTGGTGCGATCGCACCTGCGAAGGATTTGGTCGCAAGTGCGAGACTGCAGAGGCATGTCTGGCATCTCAGGTGCAAAATTTTACTGGGCTGAGGGGATGCGCATGCGCGAGGTTTTGGCCACACCTGTGAGGTCGCAAATGTGGAAAGGAGGTTGCAGAAGCAGAAGAAGGACTTGAAGGGCAGGTCCGCAGAAGCGGAGTGGTTTGCACAGGAGCGGTCCCGCAGGTGCGAGGAGGGGACCGTAGGTGCGACTGGTTGGGTGTCTAGTGTTCTTCGCAGAAGCATACGTGCGACTGCAAAAGTGGTTTCGCAGATGCAAAATTCTTGGCCGCAGCTGCGGTTTCGCTAGCTGAAGTGATATAAACGAGGGTTAGAGTAATTTCTTCATTTTTGAACTTTAGGAGCTCGGATTGAGGCGATTTTTGAAGGGGTTTTCACTAGATTTCATGAGGTATGCAACTCTTGATCGTTTTTATCTAATACTCCCTTCGTTCCAATTTATGTGAACCTGTCTGACTGGGCACGGAGTTTAAGAAAAAATGAAGACTTTTGGAATTTGTGGTCCTAAACAAGTCAAAAAGGGCCCCAGAGTATTTGTGTGGTTATAAAAGCTTCTCAATAAGGGTAGAATTGTAAGTTTAAGCTAAATTGTTTCCAAATTTAGAAAGGGTTCATTCTTTTTGGAACGGACCAAAAAGGAAATAGGTTCACATAAACTGGAACGGAGGGAGTAATATTGAATACCCATTGAATTTCCCCCATAGATTTGGTACTTTTAAGGAGATAATTTGAAGATTTTTGACCCATGTATTGGAGAGTAATAATTGGAGATTTGAGTGACGATTTGACGTCGGAATTGGTTGTTTTTGGTATGGTTGGAGTCAGTATTGAATAGGTGTTCATATTTTTATAACTTTTGTTGAATTGTGAGACGTGGGCCCGGGGTTGAATTTTGAGTTGACTTTTATTAAAGAACTTAACTTTATCCTATGGAATTCATTCCTATAGCTTGTGTTGATTGTATCGTACTGTTTGTGGCTAGATTCAAGTCGTTCCGAGGTCGATTCGCGAGGAAAGGGCTTGTTGGAGTAGAGATTTACACGGTTTGAGGTAAGTAACACTTCTAAACTTGGTTCTGAGGGTATGAATCCCTGAAATACGTGTTATGTGATCGGTGTTGAGGTGACACACAAGATAGGTGACATACGTGTGGGCGTGCACCGTAGTAATTGTGACTCGGTTGATTTTGTGGAATTGTGTAGTCATATACTCTTGTTATTATTCATGTACTCTCCATGTGTTAGAGGAATCGAGTTGTGATTCATGTTAAAAATCATGTTTAGGCTATTGATGGTACTGTTGGGACCCACAAAGGTCGCTTTGTTGAATTATTTGGCAATTTGCAATCATGTACTCAGTCACATCTATCCTTTGCATATCATATCTCAGTCTCTATTGCCATTATTGTTGCACCATATTATCATTATTTGGGCTGATTGTTTTAAGATTTTGTGAGCTCGAGAGACTGGAGAGATTGATGACTAAGTGAGGCCGAGGGCCTGATTATGAGTGATATTTATGGGATCGGATGCACCGCAACATACTTTATTGATTCACACCATGATTGGCTTATATATTACCGCTTCGGTATGATCCTCGCCTCCGGAGTATGACATACCAACAGTGAGCGCAGGTACCTACTGAATGCGAGTATCGAGAGCGAGTGCCGAGTGATTAAGAGTACTGAGTGACTGGGAATACCGAATGACTAGGGGTACTGAGTGACTGAGAGTTCTGAGAGTCTGGGAGGACTGAGTGACTGGAAGGACGGAGTGATTAAGCATGCTGAGAGAGATTAAATACTCTGAGAGTATGCATATGACTTTATCACTGGTTATATTACAGTTGGCATGCATAATTGACATATAGATATAATGATGTATCATTCTTCCTATCAGTCACACTTGGCATTATTTTATCCGTGACAACATTGGCATTCCAATATTAGCTAATGTTTCTACTCAGGAAATTGATTATAAGTCACAGACAATAAGATTATCAGAACATGCTTCGTGTCTTTCCGGTCAGATTTCAAACATAAACTCGTCTGCTTCGCCATTTACTTATTATCAAAACTTAGATGGTGGCTTCACTTTATTCAATTGTTCTCAAACAAAAAATACTTGACGTCTTTTGAGTGGTTCAACTGCCTTAGCGGCCCTCAATATGACATTCTTGCCTTTCGATCTTACAATTGTATCTCTCGGTTCTATCTCCATGAAACTCAAAATTTAAGTAAAATGTTCAATGTATCCACCTCCGTCGATATAGCACCAGCAGCAATAGCTATAGAAACTCAACAATATAAATTTGTATGGTACAACAGTGTACAAATTAAAAATAAATTTTATAGAAATTTGATACATCTACAACAATATATAAACTAAAAAATAAATTTTATACAACTAATTATATAGTATACAACGTATTAACAACTTATCTACAATTTTCATACATTATTTTTACCCCGTTAAATACATCTACAACATCATACAACCTAAATACAAATTTTATACAATATATCTTTTGTATGTATTTTTTGTATATATTTTGTATGTAGTCTGTTCTTCTTCCTCTCTAAAATTCCAATCAGAACTTCCTCTCTTAATACAATTTTGATACATTAAATAACTTTATGTAAAAAGATAGTATTTATTTCTTACAACGATTCATACATGATACAATTATTTTTTTAACTTTCATACAATATTCAAATAAATACCCGCACACACTCACACATACATACACACACACATACACACACAAGAGCAACTGGGCTCCTTACTTTTCAATTTTATAGCCCATATTTCAATTTACAACCAACTAGCCCAAAATTAATAGGCTAAGATTCAACATCCAACTCCAATAGATTCTCGAAATTACTATTTAATTTTTATGAAAGATTGGTCAAGCTTTTATGTTAATTTTCGATTTAGTAATTGTGACTCAAATATTAGTTCAACAAACCAAATCCATTTGGGTGGTGAAAATTAAATTTTTAACAAGCTTAAATATGTGGGTTTAAATTCTGAATTTGATTTTGTGAGAAATTTGGAGTGAGTGTTATTTAGACTTGTTAGAAATAGTATATGGAGGTTATATATAAAATTTGAAGACATTTAATGGAGATTTTGACTGGTTTTGAACAAGAATTGTAACTGAAAATCGTGGAAGAAGTTTGTCTACAGACGCTTGTATAAAGGTGTATATGTCACGACCCAAAATCCATCAAAGGCCGTGATGGCGCTGGACACCTCGGTCAGGCAAGCCAACATCAAATAATTAATTTAACACTCATTTTAATATTTTAGGAACCATAATTTCCTTTAATTTAACTAGTAAAAATTAATCATCACTGAATAAATAAAAGTTTTTACAACTTTTAATATTAAATATCCCATAATCACCCCAATACCCGGTGTCACAAGTATATGAGCGATCACTAAGAGAAATAAATAAAATACAATAACTGCCCGGAATACAAATTTGGATAGGAAATAAATACAGTAATCTGAGGGAGACTCTGCCGGCTGCGGGTCGTCTCGAGAGATGCAGCTCACCTAAGTCTCCGTATCAACCATGCTGCTACGCCCACTAGGCCACTAGAGATACATGTGCTTGTGCAACAAAAATGCACAGCAAGTGTAGTATGAGTACGAAAATAACGCGTACCCAGTAAATATCCAGTCTAACCTCGAAGAAGTAGTGACGAGGGGTCGACTCCGACACTTACTAGTAGTCCAATAATATCGGGTACAGTAAAGAGGTGAATAACATGAAACAGAACATATATCTGAAATAAGAAAGTATAAACACGTGATACAATTCTCCTCTTTATAATTTTACTCAAGCTATCATCTAGCAAGTTTCCTCCGTAACTAAAGCACATATATAGATGTGGTGGATTTCATTAAGGAAGTTGTCATAATTCAAAACAGGGAAAAATCTCTCAGGTTCACTTGCTTCTAGCCAAATGTCACGCACGATTCCATGAGAATATATATATATATATATATATATATATATATATATATATATATATNTATATATATATATATATATAGGAAATGCCGAGGCGTACGACCCGATCCAACATAAAAGTAAACTGTGCACTGCCGAGGGTCGAACGCCGCGAACCATAGATGCATCTATTAACCTGCCGAGGCGATCGGCCCGCTCCCATGAGAGTAGTAGAAGTAAGTACCCCGCTCGCGAATCATACGTGCGGCGTGGTCAAATATATATTTAAGGAATTTCGTCGCTCGTGAATCATATATGCGACGTGGTCAATTATATATGTATTAATAAAACAAAATCCTTTGCTTGATTCTTTTCAAAAATAGAGATAATTCAACGTGAAGCTTTTAAGGTAATTTTTCCCGCTCGCGAAACATACACGCGTCGCGGTACACATATATTTATTAAGTTATTAAAAGATTTCCTCAATTATTTTTGAAAGTACTAAGTTTTATGGAAGCACTTATATTCTTAAATTCCTCAATAAAGATACCTTTCAACACACTTAGTACGCAACTCAAATCTTATTTCTGCTCAAGGCAAACAATAACATCAATCAACAACAATATCAACAAAGCATGATGTAACCTAGGGCTACCCGGACATGGACATAATAATAGTTACGCGCGGACTCTCGTCACCTCGTGCGTACGTAGCCCCCACAAATAGAAGAACATATCCAATTAATTTACCTATGGGGACAATTCCCTCTTACAAGGTTAGAAAGGAGACTCACCTCGCTCCGAATTTACATAACCGGCATTCCACGCCCTTCCGATGACTCAAATCGATGCCAACGCCCCCAAAACTAGTCAAATAATGCGCAAATCAATGAAAATATACCCTAATACTTATAACAATTCAATTTATATAAATTTCCAACTCCGAATTGAAAAGTCGGTAAAAATTACCACCGGGCCCACGTGTCCGTATTCCGAAATTTTTCGAAGATAAACTTTACCTATAACTTCACGAACTCAAATATATAATTTACTCTCAATTTCATGTCCAAAATCGTGGTCAAAATCCAAGAATACAAATTTTCTAGGTTTTCCTCAAAATCACAACTTTCTACTAATTTCCATGTTAAAACATATACATAATCGACGTATTTAACTCAAACTAGTATAAACCACTTATCTCATGCTTGGTGGTGAAAATGGCACCTCAAAGTCGCTCCAAAACGGCTCCCATGGAATAAATGGGGTTGAAATGAGCCAAACCCCCGATTTAAAGAACCTCACTGCCTCCAACATTTCCGCACCTGCGGTTACTTGACCGCTTATGCGGTTCCACAGGTGCAACCCATAATCCGCTTCTGTGGTCCTCCTCCAGCCCCTCAACTTCCGCATTTGCGCCCTTTCTTCCGCAGGTGCGGTCCCGCTTCTGCGGCGGGATGACCGCATCTGCGGTCCCAGCTCTCCTAGTGTTGCTCCCAAACGCACACGCAAGTATACGTGGTCGACAAGTAATATAATGATAAGTTGAGTGTCGAACCCACATAGACTTGTGTAAACTACTCACTAAATCACTAAAATTATTATTCAATCTAGCTAAAAGCAAAGTCCAATAATATGATTATACTATACTACGATTCTAAATAATAACCAAATTATCAAGTAATGAATTGATTGTTGTGTATTCAGTAAAGACAAGTATTCCAGGGTTGTGATCGATTCACCATTCGTATTGTGTTCTTATTAACTCTCCCCTTCATATAAATTCACTCATGGTTGCTAATTAATCGATAAATACTCTCATAGCCTTCTCCCGAAGTACCACTCACCTATTCTCAATAGATTAACGCCTATATTCCTATGAATTCAATCTATTAAGAACGCATTAAGATTACGATATTTAATTAAGCACGATGACTAGGTATATTCCTATCCTAACCACAAATACGCTCCCCCTAAGGGTTAAGATCATGCTCTCTTCAATTCTTCTCTAATCTAAACATGGCTTTCCCAAGCATAGCATAGATAGTAAATAGAACCTAACTGCTGGCCAGACAATTAAGCAATTAAACACAAAATTGAAGAAACAACCATATATTGGTGAATTATAATCAAGGTCAAGCTAATATCAAACAACAATATTCATGGCTAAATCACAACCCCAGAACAATGGGTGTTTAGCCACTCATGATGTAATCAAACAATTGCATAATTGTTGAATCAATTGAAAATACTAGAAAAAGATGAAGAAAAATGAGAATTCTCCGCTTCCTCACGATCCCGTGTGTGTTTTTACTCCAAAGTGGCGTCTCCCCCTTCAAAAATAGGTTTAGTCTTGCTTTTATACGTGTTGGGTAGGACTAGGGCCGAAATAACCTTGTCCCGGGAGAAATAGGACGCATTTCACGTCAGCGGCGCCAGGCGCCCTCCATGACACCCCTTTATTTGTGCATACTGTTTTTGGCACCACAGGTGGCGCCAGGCGCTGCCTGTGGCGCCCAATTGGCCCTTTTTCCCGATTTCATTCGTTGTGGCTCAAATCTTGTGCGTTTCGCCCCGTTTCATTTGGAATTTGGAAAACCGTAAAACATGAATGTCGTAGCCCTTTGAGTTAGCTTTCCAACCATATATTGTGGATACCAAATGGAGTTCTGAGAAAAAAGTTATATCCATTTTACTAGACAGTGCGCAATATGCCTACTCGATTCTTCGTTCGCTCTAACTATCATCCGTTGACCCTCAAACACGATTCCGGCTTAATTGCTTGAGCTTTTACTCAGACTTCAAAGCTCCAAATCACTTGAATTCATTCCATAACATCTATATAGCTCGGAATCACTCCTACAAGGCATAAAACACACAGTTAGTGCAAGACACTAGCAATTAAAGCTCAAACTCAATCAAAGTGCAGTAAATTTTGAGTGTAATAATCAACTAAGATACTTAATTATAGCCTATCATCAACACCCACACTTAAACGCTGATCGTCCTCGAGCAATGGGACTATCTAATAAACCCCCCAACTACGTACAAGTATCAGTTATAGAGGAGTACTTTATCTTTTACCCACACACTATACCCTAGACTATGATCAATACCGGCACACAAGCATGAACACACAAAAATTCACATTATTGCCGTCTAAGCATGCCCAAGTATAATATTTCACTTCAATCAATTCCAACAACCTATTTGTCACCACCCAACCTCAAAAGCCGACTTGTAACCACTAAGAACCCTCAATTCATGCACTTACCTAACAAGAAAGTTTACAACATTACCAATCATTCATGAGATCATGTGCCCTCACCAATAAACAAAAGAGTGACTATAGATAGTCCATACATTCAAATATACTTTTGAATATAGATTAAGGACATCGCACAATTGAACCAAATTCACTCACTCTCACAAAGAATTCATATGCATCCCGCGGTCGTACAATAAGCTTGCCCGTAATGTATATCTCTACTAATTTAAGTTAGCCAAATCTAGGATCAATTAGGACTTTTAAGGTTTTAATGTAGGCTAAGAGATGGGTAGGATATATTTTGGAATAGTGGCTAACCCTCCTAAGCACTTTAATATACTACATTTACAATTCAAGCTCATATTCTTCTCAACCGATTCACTTGCCACATCCAACATAGCCCTCTTTTTAGTTACGCACTTCTCTATTTTTCACTAGCACAAATCAATAAGAATTGGAGGTGTTTTATGTTTCTACATACTTTCACTATCATTTTTTTCTTTAAATATTTCTTTCTCTTTTTTTTTCTTTTTCACACACTCCATACAATAAGGTTCATCGGCTAGTGACCTTTAATTTCAACTTTAGTGCACCAACGGGCCCTTCCATGGTTCCACTCGAAAGCTACTCCCCAATCTCTAACCTTACTTCTTTTAGCGACTAAGTGCCTTAGGAGGTACAAGTTCAATCAATATCAAATTAAAAACAAAATAGGGGTATGGCTTGTAATGTGGGTGCCAAAGAAAGGTCTATAGGCTCAAAGGGGCTAGCAACGGAAAATTTTATTTTTATGTGACAAGCACATCCATGATCAAGCAAGAAAATGCCTACGTCATCTCCTAGATTAGCACACTTACAATTTCGCTTCAATTAACACACCGGGCAAGTTCTAGACTACACAGGATAGCATAGAAAATCACAATTCCTCACACACTCGTTGCACATGACTCAATCAAGACGGTTCTGTTCAACTCTCAAGTCAAGCAAGCACACATAATGGAGAAATTTAAGCAATATTGCACTATGTGGCATACGAGTCAAACAACTGAGAAAAGGCGTCACAAAATAGGTTATTTACTTTACTTAGGCTTCACAATTCAAACCGAATACACGGGAAAACAGAATGTATGTCATAGCCTAATGTGCCAGCATCAACCATGTCAATGAGTATCTCAGAGCGACTCAGTTTCTTCCTAAACTACTCCTAAAAAGAAATTAAAGTGCCCGGTTCGAGCTACATCCTTGGAAAAGAACCGGTGCCTAAAGAAAATCCAAGGAATACTACCTAGATATTATAAAAAAAATCTTTTTTGGTGTTTTTAAATCAGACTTTTATCCCTCAAGAAAATTGTCCAAAAGATCCATCGTCGGGAAAAGTCTGAACTTTTTCACATTTTTTTTCAATTTTCGTTTATTTTTTAATTTTTTTTTATTTTTAAACCTAGACTATGTGTACTACGAGTTCTAAAAGAAAAACTAAAAATATAGTTTTATACAATTACACTTCAGAAAATAGTTTCCCCACCCCACACTTATATTTGCGTAGTCCTCGATGCATGATCATAGAGAAATATTAAAACAAGGGTGAGAAATACTCCCTGAGACCCTCTCGGGCCTAGCTCGGACATGATCCTCAATATTAAGGGTCGGGACGATCCCACACTTAAGCTCAAACATGCTCCTCAGCTTCAACTTTGGGCACTCAGACTTCCCCTACTCTGCAAAACAAAAACAACACAAAACTTGACACCAAAAAAATGCCTCCCAACAAGCGCCTTATTTATAGTCGTGGCACGACTCTGCTACTCTGCTCAGGTTGGGCGCTTTCTCTTCTTCTTTCTCCCGTGAATTCTAGCCTTTTTGCGCGCTCTCAGAAGGTCTCCTCTTTCATCTCTGGCTCTTTTCTCAATCATCTTAACACGCTCAGCTGGAAACACTACCTCCTCTAATTCAGTTGTCCCGTATGGATCACTACAATTCACATAAGGACTCTGCTCTATCCCCTTCGATTCTACCACAGTAATCATGAACAAGTCCTCATAATGCTTAGGGAGATTAAGTGCCTTGTACACATTAAAAGTGACCTCCTCATCATCAACTCTCATTTTTAACTTCCCTGCTCTTACATCAATAATTGCTCCACGAGTAGCTAAGAATGGTCGCCCCAAAATAATGGGCACTTCCTCATCTGCCTCGTAATCAAGAACAATAAAATCAGCAGGAAGAATAAACTTTCCCATACGAACTAACACATCCTCAATAATTCCTTCGGGCATGACTAGTGACCTATCTGCTAGCTGTAAAGTGATTGTAGAAGGTCTGAGCGCCCCCAATCCAAGTTGCTTGAACAAAGAGTATGGCATCAAATTTATACTAGCCCCTAAATCACATAGGGCTCTACCAACTTCTTGTTTTCCAAGAGAAAAAGGAATTGTGAAACTCCCAGGATCCTTCAACTTAGGAGAAAATTTACTCTGAACTCTGGCACTGCACTCTTCAGTAAGTGCAACTGTTTCGAACTCTACATGTCTTCGTTTGTTTGCCACAATATCTCTGAGATACCTTGCATACTTAGGCACTTCCTACAAAATTTCCACCAAAGGCAAATTCACACTCACTTGGCTCAAAATATTTAGGAATTTCTTGTACTTAGCATCATCTTTTTGCTTCTGCAGTCTTTGTGAAAACGGAGGTGGTGGCCTAGTCTCAATTACTGGCTCGGATCATCTTTCTCATTCCCCTCAACTGGCTTGGGAATTAATTCTCCTTCAGGATGAGCTGTATTCTTCTTTTTCTTTGGAACTTGTTCTAGTGCTCTTCCATTTCTCAAGGTAACTGCATTGACTTGAGCTTTAGGATTGGGCTCAGTATCACTTGGAAGAGCCCCTGGTGGTCTAGTGTTTTGAGCACTGGCAAGCTGTCCCATTTGACGCTCTAAATTTCTCACTGTTGTGGCGAGGGCTTGCTGTTCAACCATCATTTTTTTCAACATGTCTTCAAGGTGACTTGTAGGACTCGCTTGTTATTCAACCTGAGGTGGTCTATATTGCTGTTGAGGTGCTTGAGGCCTGTATTGATTGTGAGTGCCCTAGTTTCCACCCGAAGAGAAGTTTGGGTGGTTCCTCCAGTTGGGATTGTAGGTGTCCCCGTACTGATTTGTTTGGCCTCGATTTGCATTACCCACAAAATATACAGATTCTGGATTTGCTGGGCATAGATTGCTCATGTGACCATCTCCACATACTTCACAAAATATTTGAACTTGTTGTACTGGTTGTACTTGTTGCTTGTTGATACTCAAGTTCATCTGGTTAACTTGATTGGTCAGTGTAGCAATCTGCGTTGATAATGCTGAGACGACATCTAACTCAAGAACCCCTGCAGACTTTTGCACTGTGTGTCTGCCCATCTCTCCTTGCCAATCCGGATTTCTCTTGGAGAATTTGTTCTGCCCATCTCTCCTTGCCAATCCGGATTTCTCTTGGAGAATTTGTTCAATAATGCATATATCTCGTCAAAGATTTTCTCCAACACTTGACCCCCAGCTGCAGCATCTACCACGATCTTTGTTTCAGAATGAAGCCCTTCTATGAAAGTGTGAGCTAACACTTCATTCGTCTGATTGTGCTGAGGAAAGTCTCTGAGTAGCCCCTTGAACCTTTCCCAAGCCGAGTATAAAGATTCTCCCGCTTTCTGTTTGAAGGCCACTATCTCACTTCTGATCTTTGCAGTTTTTCCTGAAGGAAAGAACCTTGCCAGAAATTTTCTTGCCAAATCATTCCATGATGTAATGGAATTAGCTGGTTCTGCCTTCAGCCATCGCTTAGCCTCGCCCAACAGAGAGAATGGAAAAAGTGTGAGCCTCACATAGTCTGGAGTGACCTCGTTAGTGATATAAGTATCACTAATCTCCAAGAAGTTCAGAATATGCTGCTGTGGATCCTCGTGTGGAAGACCCATAAATTGCCCGTTTGCATGAAGCAACTGGATCATGCTCTGTTTCAGCTCAAAGTGCCCAGTGATTCTGGGCTTCACGATACTGGAGGTGACATTAGCAATGCTGGGCATCGCCACCTCCTGAACAGCCATGGGTTGCTCCTTTGCCATGTCCACAGGAAATTGAACAAGTGCCTGAATATTATTCGTGTCCCTTGCTTCCCTCAACCTCCTGTGAAATGTTCTCTCAGGTTCAGGATCAAAGCCTTGAAGTCGTTCCTGGCTTCTGACCCTACGCATTAAATCAAAGTTCCTGAGATCTGAGCAACAATCAAGTAACGTTAGACTAGACAAAATAAGCAATTAAAGCAAAAACTAGCAAGTAGCTAATATTCAAGTCCCCGGCAACGGCGCCAAAAACTTGTTGCTCCCAAACGCACACGCAAGTATACGTGGTCGACAAGTAATATAATGATAAGTTGAGTGTCGAACCCACAGAGACTTGTGTAAACTACTCACTAAATCACTAAAATTGTTATTCAATCTAGCTAAAAGCAAAGTCCAATAATATGATTATACTATACTACGATTCTAAATAATAACTAAATTATCAAGTAATGAATTGATTGTTGTGTATTCAGTAGAGACAAGTATTCCAGGGTTGTGATCGATTCACCATTCGTATTGTGTTCTTATTAACTCTCCCCTTCATATAATTCACTCATGGTTGCTAATTAATGGATAAATGCTCCCATAGCCTTCTCCCGAAGTACTACTCACCTATTCTCAATAGATTAACGCCTATATTCCTATGAAATCAATCTATTAAGAACGCATTAAGATTACGATATTTAATTAAGCACGGTGACTAGGTATATTCCTATCCTAACCACAAATCCACTCCCCCTAAGGGTTAAGATCATGCTCTCTTCAATTCTTCTCTAATCTAAACACGGCTTTACCAAACATAGCATAGATAGTAAATAGAACCTAACTGCTGGTCAGACAATTAAGCAATTAAACACAAAATTGAAGAAACAACCATATATTGGTGAATTATAATCAAGGTCAAGCTAATATCAAACAACAATATTCATGGCTAAATCACAACCCCAGAACAATGGGTGTTTAGCCACTCATGATGTAATCAAACAATTGCATAATTGTTGAATCAAATGAAAATACTAGAAAAAGATGAAGAAAATATAGAATTCTCCGCTTCCTCACGATCCCGTGTGTGTTTTTACTCCAAAGTGACGTCTCCCCCTTCAAAAATAGGTTTAGTCTTGCTTTTATACGTGTTGGGTAGGTCTAGGGTCGAAATAACCTTGTCCCGGGAGAATAGGACACATTTCACGTCACCGGCGCCCAGCCCGGCGCCAGGCGCCCTCCACGGCGCCCCATTATTTGTGCATACTGTTTTTGGCGCCACAGGTGGCACCAAGCGCTGCCTGTGGCGCCCAACTGGCCCTTTTTCCCGATTTCGTTCGTTTTGGCTTCGCCCCGTTCTGTTTCAAATTTTGGAAAAACGTAAAACATGACAGTTGTAGCCTTTTGGGTTAGCTTTCCAACCATATATTGTGGAGACCAAATGGAATTCTGAGCAAAAAGTTATATCAATTTTACTAGACAGTGCGCAATATGCCTACTCGATTCTTCGTTCGCTCTAACTATCATCCGTTGACCCCCAAACACGATTCCGTCTTAATTCCTTGAGCTTTTACTCAGACTTCAAAGCTCCAAATCACTTGAATTCATTCCATAACATCTATATAGCTCGGAATCACTCCTACAAGGCATAAAACACACAGTTAGTGCAAGACACTAGCGATTAAAGCTCAAACTCAATCAAAGTGCAGTAAATTTTGAGTGTAATAATCGACTAAAATACGTAATTATACCCTATCATCACCTAGCCTAGATCGCACCTGCGACTCTCGTGGCCGCTTCTGCGGCGCCGCACCTGCGGCCAAAACCTCGCAGGTGCGGTTACACCAGAAGCCCAGCTGCTTCAGCCCTCCTCCAAATCCAAGTTCGATCCGTTTACCACCCGAAATCCACTCGAGGCCCTCGGGACCTCAACCCATTATACCAATACGTCCCAAAACACATTACGAACTTAGTCGAGCCTTCAAATCACATCAAATAACGCTAAAATCATGAATCACGCCCCAATTCAAACTTGATGAACTTTAGAACTTCAAACTTCTTCATTCGATGCCGAAACCTATCAAATCACGTCCGATTGACCTTAAATTTTGCACACAAAGTCATATTCGACATTACAGACCTACTTCAACTTCCGAAATCGGAATCCGACCCCGATATCAGAAAGTCCACTTCCGGTCAAACTTCTCAAAAACCTTCAAATTTCTAACTTTAGCCAAATGACTCCAAAATGACCTACGGACCTCCAAATTCACTTCCGATCTTGCTCCCAATACCAGAATCACCATACGGAGCTATTCCCAGACTCGGAATCCCAAATGGACATCGACAACACTGAAAGGCACTTCAACCCAAACTTATGAAATTCTTCCAAATATGCTAACTTCCACAATAGGCGCCGAAACGCTCCTGGGTCATCCAAAACCCGATCTGGACATACGCGCAAGTCCAAAATCATCACACGAACCTGCTGGAACCTTCAAATCCTAATTCCGAGGTCGTTTACTCAAAATCCAGTCTTAGTCAATCCTACCAACTTAAAGCTATTGTAATGAGAATTTTCTTTCCAAATAAATTCCAAACTTTCCGAAATTCAATTCCGACCATGCGTACAAGTCATAATACCTAATGTGAAGCTGCTTAGGGCCTCAAATTGCTAAACGACGCGCTAGGACTCAAAACGACCGGTCGGGTCGTTACATTCTCTCCCACTTAAACATATGGTCGTCCCCGAACGTGCAAAGGACTGCGTTGGAGTTGTCCGAAATCACTGTTTAACACCTTGTGCACCTACTCGTGCTACCACAACTCAGTTGAGCACATTAGCTCGATCAAATCTGAAGATATTCTCTTTTATTCAAAAATATAAGCTTAGAACCCAGTTCCAACACCCGAAATTCTCTGCCAGGCCTGCTTCCAACCTACAAATACCGTATCAATCACTATACGATGTACCAGAATATGACTGCATACCTTTGCTGAATTCTCACCATGCACCACATCATTCACGGACCATAATAATCTTCTCTGATCAAAATAACCAACATTTCCCGAATCTGATGCTCACAATGCACCTCATGACATATATAAATCCTGTCCCAACTTTTGCAATACTGCCACGACGGAGGGGAGGTGTAGAAATTCATAGCCACCTACCGAGTCAGCCATTCATTGAGTCTATACTCCTGATAAGAACCATCACCTCATTCTGAACCAAATAATTGTATTTGCTCTTTAATACACTTCATATAATCCGATTGCACTGATCCTAGATCCAATAATCTTGCCTCACCCAGTACGAACTGCTCAGGCAATAAGTCACCCCAAACATGAACAAAAGTCTCACATGATGCCTCTAAGTGTCAATAGGCTACCAACTCGAACGTGATACATAAGGAAAACGAACTCTGGAAGGGACTGCTCAACTCACGCACTAAAATATACCTTCCTCAGAGAATGGGAAGCAAAACACACAAAACAGAATATAGGGTACTATACTCAACATCACACTGTTGTGGCGTGCAACCCGATCCAAACAACATACCCGTGGCGTCGTGCCACCTCTTCCACACATAAAATCTATATAAGGATATACATACCGATTTAAAGTGCTCATTACCACAAAATACCTAATATCGGTCACAAGCACGCTAAGTGCATAATACCATCCATCGGAAGACAGACAGTGTCGTACGCTACAAAACTCAAGCACAACTGAGGTGCGATGCATAATCTGAATCACAAGAGCCATCCCGCTCACATAACACCCCCGCTACACAGAACCTCAACACATAAGAAATTTACCAAGCCGCTTCACGACTCACACGGCACGACATCATATTACATGAAATAGCCGACGACAAAACAACATCCCACGTTCGAATACTCCTCCATGAGGAGCGCTATGCTGAAATGAACACATTTGGCCTGATATAGAGCCCATATCCATATTTGAATCCATTCGCAGACCTCAAGTCGATTCTGATCGCACCATACTAGGCTAATAACCTTTCAAGGATCCATAATAACCCCTTTTTCCCATGACTCACAAGGACAACCCTCATTTCCGGAGCAAACCTCCCCAGTCTACCACCCAATAAACCGAGTGCCCTCTAGGCATAAATTTAGAAATTAGTGATACTACCAAAATCTTCACACTTGGTTTAACTCTTCAATCAATCAGGTGACTATATGTCACACTTATACAATCTTCCCGTGGGATACGCTCTCACGACCTTCCGCATTAGGTAACAATTCTGCACACCCATACCAACGGTCATACTAGCGTTGAAAAGCAAATCAAGAATCCATAACCAGGATGCAAAGCCCCTTTCACAAAGCACCGATCTCAGGTGACGGAAAAGACAATACCAGCTTACTCTAAGCATTCAAACCCTTTCCTGCTCATCCGAGCTCGTGACATCCTCGTCAACACCGAACAACAACCTTGATCCTCACTTCCCAATTTCATATTGCTCACTGCACCTAATATGCCATTATGCGATAGTGCCAGAAATTCATCATAGCTCCTGAACCACTAATAGGGTAAGCACTTCATTGCATAGAAGCTTTTTACTTAACTCGTTCCAAGAGAACCATAGCAACACGCAGGTGAATTCTCATAACCGTAGAACATTCAAATCCTCAAGCAGTGGTCTAAACCACCATAATCCTTCCGGGATCCACCTATACACACCAGGCCGTACTACTTGAATACTTCTAAATAGAATCAATTACGGCGGCCGTCAAACCTCGCACCCACCGCCCAAATCACATGCATAACTCAATAACGCTGAAGTAACTGATCACTGCCACCAATATTCCAATTCAACCATGGCTGACCGATCTAACTTCTTCCAATTCATCCTTGATTGCCTTAGAAATAATAATAACTCCATTGAACACATAACACACTCAATCTGCACTCATCCCGAGTGGCCTTGTACCACGAGACCATGTTGCCTCAAATCTCATGGACCATCTCATACCTTCCTTGTGCGTATATTTGCATCCTCAACTGATACACCCATTCTGATAATCCCTCTACGAATCCAAAGTCTATTTCTCTCATTAACCTAAATGCTACACTGCAAGTCAAAAATATCATAGAATATTCCAAGCCTCTTATCATAATTCGCTATAAAAGCTCGATTCTTAACCATACCGCAGGATCGAAATCCGTAGGCACCGCATTTTTAACCTTGATTTCACTAGGACCGTTGTTGAGAGTCACTCGCTCTGGCTTGGCCCCGAATATAATCAATTCCAAGGCTCCGCTGGCACATGGACAACCATCTCTATGGAGCACCCGATTGATTCACTTCCTTGTAAATCACCTCCGTACGAAACACAAATCCTAAGTCTTCGCAAAGCCCGAACAAGAATCGATAAGGCCATTTATGGCACACATCTCTCAAATCATTTGCTCAAATTAACATTTATATTCTTTTCCTTAGCTAAAATAACTCGCCATTAAGACGATAGCCAGAAACCTCACAGGAAGATAACCATGCAACCCAATGGTATGCGGTGAGACTCTCCCACTTAGCTTGAAGCCACCATTATACAACTCTGGAACCCGTCAAGATTCTTTTTTCATCATTGACATGATCTTGCACCACCAACGCGCCAAATTCCTCTAAATCTCCCGTTGGCATTTCATGAACGCTCTGAATCTCTAGCAACATTCACATAATCGACTTCTTTCTGGATAGTCAGTAAAATCCTTCGCAGGCACTTTGCCAACCACGCGACCACTGACCTAATCATAGGAGATAACCCACCTGTGAAAATTTCACGCCGACATCTTCCAACGTCGCTGCACGGGGTACAATCACTACGACATCAATATCCCATCCTGAGCCCGTGCTCATTCACCAACTGTACTAGTCCGTTCACTTCTTATGTACATCAACTAAATGTGCAACAGTATCTCCCAATTCAAAGTTATGTTGTATCCTTCTTCATATCAAGCAACTCCTTTATGTTATATCAAATCCCCCGCCATATAATAGCCAATAATTCAAATTAATCCTATAGACTTAATCACCATCCTCTATAATTCCCAAATCATTCCAAACTTCCTTAAGGCGTGTAGTTATCCTGCCACTACACCCATATACTACTATGCCACTCTCCCACTTTGGTCTAACTCACTCCTTTAAGCAATTACTCAACTCTTGTCCCCCACACTTGGCCTTCCAGGAGTTTTATCACCACAAGACACTTCCCACATGTCCATCCTCATCTTTCGCTGCCCAGCCTTTGCCTTAAATCAAAATATAACTATGTAGCACTTGAACCAATAGATGGTTACTCCGTCAACCCAAACCTGAACATTCATAGACCAATTGTCCTCCCCCCGCCGGAAATAAAACACTGAATCTCTGAATCGTGCTTTGAGCAAACCTCCTTCAAGTCACTCACTGCCCCGACACATAGGCAAACATCCTACCATCACATCAATTTGTGCGATAACCGTTCATAAGCATCATAGCAACCTGTGCATAGCCTCAGAGCTCTCAAAAGTACAGCTACTAAGCTGAAACGACAGAATATCCTTCTGCAAGGCGACGACAATAGCCCTAACACCCACGCAGGGAGAAACATCCCGTACCACATCTGTAGTACCATTATAATTTCTCAATTCTCGGCCGATAACAAGCGATTTACGTCGCATAAGATTGAGTACGAAAGAAACAAATGCATAAGCCTTAAAGGAATCAAACCACATGATGAGGAATCAAGAAGGGAAGTGCTCCTAACAGTCCTGTAGCCTCTCGAAGATAAGCACAGACGTCTCCGTACCGATCCGCGAGACTACTAGAATTGCTCATGACTCGTGAACCTAAGAGAACATAGTGCTCTAATACGCTGTTGTCACAACCCAAAATCCATCAAAGGCCGTGATGGCGCCGGACACCTTGGTCAGGCAAGCCAACATCAAATAATTAATTTAACTCTCATTTTAATATTTTAGGAACCATAATTTCCTTTAATTTAACTAGTAAAAAGAAATTATCACTGAATAAATAAAAGTGTTTACAATTTTTAATATTAAATATCCCATAATCACCCCAGAACCCGGTGTCACAAGTGCATGAGCAATCACTAGGAGAAATAAATGAAATACCATAACTGTCCGAAAAATAAATTTGGACAGAAAGTAAATACAGTAATCTGAAAGAGACTCTGTCGGCTGTGGGTCGTCTCGAGAGATGCAGCTCACCTAAGTCTCCATATCAACCATGCTGTTACGCCCACTAGGCCACTAGAGATACATGTGCCTGTGCAACAAAAATGCACAGCAAGTGTAGTGTGAGAACGAAAACAACGCGTACCCAGTAAGTATACAGTCTAACCTCGAAGAAGTAGTGACGAGGGGTCGACTCCGACACTTACTAGTGGTCCAATAATATCGGGTACATTAAAGAGGTGAATAACATGAAACAGAACATATATATGAAATAATCAAGTATAAACATGTGATACAATTCTCCTCTTTATAATTGTACTCAAGCTCTCATCTAGCAAGTTCCCTCCGTAACTGGAGCACATATATAGATGTGGTGGATTTCATTAAGGAAGTTGTCATAATTCAAAACAGGGAAAAATCCCCCAGGTTCACTGGCTTCTAGCCAAATGTCACGCACGATTCCATGAGAATAGTGTGTGTGTGTGTGTATATATATATAGGAAATGCCGAGGCGTACGACCCAATCCAACATAAAAGTAAACTATGCACAGCCGAGGGTCGAACGACGCGAACCATAGATGCATCTATTAACCTACCAAGGCGATCGGCCCGCTCCAATGAGAGTAGTAGAAGTAAGTACCCCGCTCGCAAATCGTACGTGCGACGCGGTCAAATATATATTTAAGGAATTTCGCCGCTCGCGAATCATATATGCGACGCGATCAATTATATATTTATTAATAAAATAAAATCCTTTTCTTGATTCTTTTCAAAAATAGAGACAATTCAAGGTGAACCTTTTAGGGTAATTTTCCCCGCTCGCGAAACATACATGCGACGCGGTACACATAGATTTATTAAGTTATTAAAAGATTTCCTCAATTCTTTTTGAAAGTACTAAGTTTAATGGAAGCACTTAAATTCTTAAATTCCTCAATAAAGATACCTTTCAACATAGTTATTACACAACTCAAATCTTATTTCTGCTCAAGGCAAACAATAACATCAATCAATTACAATATCAACAAAGCATGATCTAACCTAGGACTACCTGGACATAGGTATAATAGTAGCTACCTGGACATAGGTTAGAAAGGAGACTCACCTCGCTCCGAAGTTACATAACCGGCATTCCACGCCCTTCCGATGACTCAAATCGATGCCAACGCTCCCAAAACTAGCCAAATAATGGGCAAACTAATGAAAATATACCCTAATAATTATAAAAATTCAATTTATATAAATTCCCAACTCCGTATTGAAAAGTCGGTAAAAATCACCCTCGGGCCCACGTGCCCGGATTCCAAAAATTTTCGAAGATAAACTTTACCCATAACCTCACGAACCCAAATATATAATTTACTCTCAATTTCATGTCCAAAATCGTGGTCAAAATCCAAGAATACAAATTTTCTAGGTTTTCCTCAAAATCCCAACTTTCTACTAATTTCCATGTTAAAACATATACATAATCGATGTATTTAACTCAAACTAGTATAAACCACTTACCTCATGCTTGGTGGTGAAAATGGCACCTCAAAGTCGCTCCAAAATCAGCTTCCATAGAAGAAATGGGGTTGAAATAGCCAAACCCCCGATTTAAAGAATCTCGCTGCCTCCAGCATTTTCGCACAAGCGGTCGCTTGACCACTTCTACGGTTCCGCAGATACGACCCATAATCCGCTTCTGCGATCCTCCTCCAGCCCCTCAACTTCCGCATCTACGCCCTTCCTTCCGCAGGTGCGATCCCGCTTCTGTGGCGAGATAACTGCATCCTCGATCCCAGCTCTCCTAGCCTAGATCACACCTGCGAACCTCGTGGCCGCTTCTGCGGTGCCGTACCTGCGGCCAAAACCTCACTGGTGCGGTTACACCAGAAGCCCAGCTGCTTCAGCCCTTCCTCCAAGTCCAAGTTTGATCCGTTTACCACCCGGAATCCACTCGAGGCCCTCAGGACCTCAACCCATTATACCCACGTCCCAAAACACATTACGAACTTAGTCGAGCCTTCAAATCACATCAAACAATGCTAAAATCTTGAATCACGCCCCAATTCAAACTTGATGAACTTTAAAACTTCAAACTTCTTCATTCTATGCCGAAACCTATCAAATCACGTTCGATTGACCTCAAATTTTGCACACAAGTCATATTCGAAATTACGGACCTACTCCAACTTCCGGAATCGGAATCCTACCCCGATATCAAAAAGTCCACTTCCGGTCAAACTTCTCAAAAACCTTCAAATTTTTAACTTTAGCCAAATGATTTCAAAATGACCTACGGACCTCCAAATTCACTTCCGATCGCGCTCCTAATACCAGAATCACCATAAAGAGCTATTCGCGGACTTAGAATCCCACACGGACATCGATAACTGATCACAGCGGACTCAACCTTAGGAAGAGTGGGCGCTAATACTTTTACCCAATAGTGGTATCGGGGTCAATTTCCACAGGGAGCTAGAAAGGGAGTTGGATATTTGCTTAGCCTAGAAATGCGTGATTGCTTCTAATTGATCTTCTAACATTTTTGGATTTTTATGATTATCAACTACAATTTAACAACTACTAATTATAACTAAATTATGCTAAGATATTAATTCTAGGTTGTATGCAAGATAGAGAAAGACACTAGGGTCATGGCATTTAACTAGGTGGTCAACTAACGGGTAGAGATTCCTAATACAAGAATGATGATTATGGGGCTTATGCTATAACCGTTGCTAGATTGCACTCACTCTCACACCTCTCGGTAGAAAGAGTGATTTTGCCCAATTGACTCTCTCGAGACCAATTGGGTAGGCCAACAAGCCCAAGCAACTTAGGGTTCAAGTTGGGTAATTACTCTCTCGAGGTTTAACCCGTTAATTGGGACTACCATTCTCATGGGTCCATCCCAATTCCTTGTTGGGTTAATTTTGGAGTCATAGACACTCTTTCTCAAGAAGTGTCAAGACCCACTAAGCTAGACTTAGTGTTTGCAACCACCAAATCCTAGTTAAATCATAAAATTAACCCAAATAGCAAACACCCAACATCATCCAAGCATTAAACAATCACACCCATTAATTACCCACACTAGGGTTGAGCCACAACCCTAGCTAATGGGTTTAGCTAGACATAATAGCAACAAAAATTGAAGAAGTAGTAGATAAAATCAACATATTAATTAACTAGAATGTTAATCTACAAGAATCCACGATAAAACAAGATGAAAATGCCCAAAATAGGCTAAAACTTGAGTCTCACGAGTGCAGCTGCTATCTGATATCTAATGCTTACCCTAAAAAATAATAAAATATTCTATTTATACTAGGCTAGAAAAACTGGACAAAAATACCCCTGCGGGGCTGGCGCGGACCGCGCAGAAATGCAGCGCGGCCGCGTAGGGGTCTTGGTCCTCGATCACTCACTTCTGAAGCTGGGGACGCGGACCGCGCAAAAAGGTAGCGGCCGCGTAGGCTAATGGGCGCGGACCGCGCAACAATGAAGCGCGACCGCGTGGAAGGAAATCTCTATAAGAGCTGACCGCGTAGAAAGGAGCGCGGACCACGCGACCGCATGGAAGGAAATCTCTATAAGAGCTTGAAATGTATATTCTCTGAATCTCCTAGCGCGGCCGCGCAGCAAAACAGTGCGGTCCGCGCTAGGTCCTCGTGTCCCCACTTCAATGATTTTTGACACTTGAGCAGGTTTCACTCCGTTTCGAGCCGATTTTTGACTTTTGTCATCTTGTCGCTCAAACCTGCAATCAAGCGCACTTTGTAAGCATTCTGGGTCTATTTTATGACAATTCATACATAAAGCATAGGGAAGTATGGGCATAAAACGTGTTAAAATCACAGTTATCAACTCCCCCAAACTTAAACCTTTGCTTGTCCTCAAGCAAATAAAATAAGACCCACCCCTCAAAAGGAAACATCCAAGTAATTCCAGCTTATCCTAAGGAAGCCTCATCACGCATCAATTGGGACTAACAATTGCCCTCAATACGAATGCATCATTAACACATTTTTAAACTTTTAAGAACTATGGATCAAATGTGACACAAGAGCATCAAGGGTTGAATCATCTCATCAAGGAGCTTTTCTCAAATATCTTGGTCATTGTGGAACCCAAACTCACACATCCTCAACTCTCCCTAAGCGAACCTCACCTTTTAGAGTAATGACACACAACCCGAGGTTGATGGATTTTTCACTCATTTCTCTCACAAAGAAGGTCATAAGTCCAGCTTTAGGTACCATATGCTTGCCCCTTATGTAAGTATCCACTAATGTAAGTTTCCCTCAACTCAAGATCATATAGGGCTTTTGAGGAGTCATTGTGAAGGATTTTGGGTAAAGGTAGGACATGTTTTTGTTCATTTAGGTTCAATCTTCCCTTCAGCACTTCTTTTGATTCATTTTGGCATACTTTTTGACTCATTTGAGTATTTCACTTCTTTCAAGGGGTTAGAGAGACACATTGTCACTCTTTCTTTTGCAATTCAAACCTTTCTCCTTTTTCTACTTTTACACAACTTTTTTTCACTTTGTTTTCTTTGAATCCCCTTTTTTTGGTTCTTATTCACTTTTGTATTTCTTTTTGTCTTTTTCTCTTTTTCATTGCTTCCCTTTTCTTTTGCTTTTGTGCCTCTTTACCATATTGATGCCTTTCTTGTCTCTCCCCCCCCAAACTTAGATATTTTCCATTACTCAAGGGAAGATTTGGGTGCCAAGAGAGGGTCTCATTGAGAACGGGTATAGGCTTGTAGCTTTGGTTCATGAAAGAAGAAAGTTTAAGGCTCAAAAGGGTTGAACTAGGGATCATTTCATTGGTAGGTCATGGAAATTTGTTCAAATTTGGAAGTTCGGATCAAGGAGGGCCTATATTCACTTCTCAAGTCAAGTTTCGCCTATGATTTCGCCTCAACAAACATTCAGGGCAAGTTCTAGACCATCGGCTTGGAGCTTAGACTCACAATTCGAATTCTCACCACACACACTCAAGGATTGCTAAAGACATCGAGTTGAGAGCCCACAACGACCTTAGTTCCAATTCAAGCGCACAATGGCNAACCTCTTCTTTCATTGCCAGCTTTTCTAAGTATTGGGTTTCGTCCTCTTCGTTGAACCCCAAAAACTCATTCAGAGACTTCCCATCAAACATCACCACTTTGTCCCTCACTTGTGTCGCCTTTGAGTCTTTCACTACATGATAAACATTGCAGTAAAATTCTTTCACCATATGTTCATTTGCGACTATGCAACGTTCCTTGAAGAACCCCCAACCCTCTCTAGTACGGAATTGTGCTTGCACATGTGGGTTTAGAGGAAGAAGATCAGAGTCAATAAATTGCCTCTCCGGAATCAATTTTCTTTTGGGCCACCACTCTCGAAATCTGTGGAAGGCTATTTCACTTACAAATCTATCAGCCCATGCTTCCGGTTATCTTGTTCTATCAACACCACCAACTTGGGGCTCACCCCCCTCACCATATCCTGCACTCTCCCCAGATAATGAAGCTGTGGGGGAGGTGGAGTATTGTGCCTCACTTCTATCTTCGGACTCATCAGACGAGTCCAAAACAACATTCACCGGTCTTTTGAGGTTTTTATCAGCTGGTCCCTTGGAGGTAGGTGAAGCTAAAGGAGAGTCATGCAATTGGAGCGAGAGAGACATGTGAGTGGGAGCAGATTCAGAATTAATACTCCGGGATGGTGCATACTCACCCCTCGAAGAGTGGGAGGCAGCTCTATCAGCTTCCCGTATTATCTTGCGGGTCTTTTTTATATTCTCCCGAGTCTGGGGAGTGAGTTTAACAACCCGCTTTCCTTTTCCCCCCTCAGGAGGAACCACCCCTCCCGGGTTGTTGTTCTTTTCCTCCTCGTTGCTTAACCATGATCTGCAAAGAATAGTCTAACATTGTTAGTTGAAGCATATGCAGTGAATTGGATGGTACAGTTGAAAGCATGGTTTAGAAACAGGGTTGCAGAATAGAAGGGGCGCGGACCGCGCAAAAGTGCCACGCGGACGCGCTGGGTAGCGCGGACCGTGTAAAACTGGAGCGCGGACCGCGCTTAAGATGCTCCATAGACACCCCTCTCTGAATCTCACCGACGCGGTCCGCACTGTTTTGGACCGCGGCCGCACTAGGCTGGCGCGGACCGCGCAGAAAGGACGCGCGGCCGCGTAGGGCAGACAATGAACTGAGTATGGGGATTTTCATTTAAGTCCAATTTTTTTGCTCAAATTATGGGTCCTAATTATCCCTACACAGTTACTAATCAAGAATTCATGCCCATTGTTTCACATAGACATACAAAATCTACCCTAACAAGTAAAACTAAGAGAGAAAGAAGAAAATAAGAAGTTATACTAATAGAAAGCAAATAAGAATAAAAAGATTAAACTATGAATGAGATTAGTGAGGAATGTTACCAGGGGTTGTGAAAGTTTCAACTACTTGAAGCAAGTTCTTTTGATGCACAGTGAAAATTTAGAGCTCAGGTAGAAAATTGGCGAAAAGGTTAAAATGAAGCCTAGGTCTCTATTTATAGAAAACATTGTGGGACCCATTACTTACCCACCAGCGCGACCGCGCAGAAAAGGCCGCGGACCGCGCTGGATTTCCAGCTTCCTTAATTGCCTGAACAACCCACGCGGACCGCACTGTTTTGGTGCGCGGCCGCGTGGGAAACTTCAGAGAGTATGTAATTTGGGCTTCTCCCGCGCGGACCGCACAAAAATGTCACGCGGACCGCGCAGCAAACTTCAAAGACTCAGCTCCCCTTTCACCAGCCTACGCGGACCGCACTGTTTTGGTGCGCGGCCGCATAGGCAAACTTCAGAGACCTTAAAATTTTTGCTACTTTTGCCCTGCAGTGGTCCAACATCAACCCTGCAACATCTCACAAACCATGAGTTGAAAAATCCTAATCTACAACGGAAAAATAAAAAGAAAGAAAAAGACATGGGTTGCCTCCCAAGAAGCGCCTGATTTAACGTCGCGGCACGACGCATTTTACCACAATATCACTTCAAATGAAGGAGTGCCACCACGTGGCTGTCATCAATCTTCCCCAAGTAATGCTTCACACGATGCCCATTGACTCAGAAAACTTCACCATTTTTGTTCTTGAGATCAATAGCACCAAATGGGGTCACCCCAACAACTTCAAATAGACCACTCCACCTAGACTTGAGCTTTCCCGGGAATAACCTCAACCGGGAGTTGAAAAGAAGAACCATGTCACCCACCTTGAATTCTTTACCCTGAGCATACTTGTCATGGAGGTACTTTATCTTGTCCTTGTACAAAGACGAGCTGGAGTAGGCATAAAATCTAAACTCATCAAGCTCATTCAATTGCTCCATTCGGAGATTGGCTGCAACATCCCATTCCAAGTTCAACTTTCTCAATGCCCACATAGCCTTGTGCTCAAGTTCCACCGGAAGATGGCAAGCTTTACCAAACACCAACCGATACGGAGACATACCAATTGGAGTCTCCAATCGGTCCTATTAGCATTCACCGTTTTGGACAGAATACTCTTTATCTCCCGATTTGAGACTTCCACTTGTCCACCAGCTTGTGGATGATAGGGTGTGGTCACTTTGTGATTAACTCCATACTTAGCAAGCAATGAGTCGAAAGCCTTGTTGCAAAAATGGGACCCCCATCACTAATAATGGCCCGAGGAGTACCAAACCTCGTAAAGATACTCTTTTTCAAAAATGCTACAACTCTTCGGGCTTCATTGTTGGGTAAAGCTACGGTTTCCACCCATTTTGAAACATAGTCCACCGCCACGAGAATGTAAGTATTACCACAGGAGCTCACGAACGGACCCATGAAATCGATGGCCCAAACATCAAAAATATCCACCTCAAGAATTGTATTGAGGGGCATCTCATCCTTCTTGGAAATACCGCCGGCTCTTTGACATGCATCACATCTCTTCACCAATTCACTAGCATCCTTGAACAGCGTGGGCTAATAGAAGCCACAACTCAAAACTTTTGAGGCTGTCCTCACACCCCCCCCCCTCCCCCGTGATGGCCACCATAGGGAGAAGAGTGACAAGCCTCCAATATGCTCATTTGTTTACTTTCCGGTACACATCTCCTTATCACTCCATCCGTGCAAATTCTGAACAAATACGGATCATCCCAATAGAAATCCAAACTATCCCGCTTGAGTTTCTTCTTTTGGTTGGAAGAGAGCTCACACGGGACGTTACCAGTCACAATAAAGTTGGCGATGTCCGCGAACCATGGAATTTCACACATAGAAACGGAAAGAAGCTGCTCGTCAGGGAACCTATCATTAATCTCAATACCATCACTTGGTCTCCCATCTTCCTCTAATCGGGAAAAATGGTCTACAACTTGATTCTCGCTTCCTTTTCTATCCACAATCTCTAAATCAAATTCCTGAAGGAGTAGCACCCATCTCATCAATCTTGCTTTCGAATCCTTCTTAGTCATCAAATACCGGAGGGCTGCATGGTCTGTGTGTATGATCACCTTTGCTCCCATAAGGTAAGGTCGAAATTTCTCCATCGCGAACACCATAGCCAATAGCTCCTTTTCTGTCACTGTGTAGTTTCTCTGGGCCTCATTCATAGTCTTGCTAGCATAATACACAGGATGGAACATTTTGTTGATCCTTTGGCCTAGCACCGCCCCAACCGCTACATCACTCGCATCGCACATAAGTTCAAAAGGCAAATCCCAATTAGGTGCGGTGATTATAGGAGTTGTTGTCAACTTGTGTTTCAATAGCTCAAAAGACTCCATGCACTTCTCATCAAAAATAAACTTGACATCCTTCTCTAACAACTTGCAAAGCGGGTTCACAATTTTTGAAAAATCTTTAATGAATCGCCGGTAGAACCCGGCATGACCAAGAAAACTCCTCACCCCTTTGACAGAAGTAGGGGGAGGGAGCCTTGAGATAACCTCTATTTTTGCCTTGTCAACTTCAATTCCTTGCCTTGAGATTTTGTGACCCAATACAATTCCCTCTTGCACCATAAAGTGACATTTCTCCCAAGTGAGCACAAGGTTGGTTTCTTCACATCTTGCCAAAACCCTATCCAAGTTCACCAAACATTCTTCAAATGAATCTCCCACCACGCTGAAGTCGTCCATGAATACCTCCAAGATATCCTCCACCATGTCGGTGAAAATTGCCATCATACATCTTTGGAAGGTCGTTGGGGCATTACATAGTCCGAATGGCATTCTCGAGAAAGAGAATGTGCCATAAAGACATGTAAAGGTTGTCTTCTCCTGATCCTCTGAGGCAATGAGAATTTGATTATACCCCGAGTAGCCATCTAGAAAACAATAAAAGGCCCGGCCCGCAAGACGATCAAGCATTTGGTCCAGGAATGGTAGTGGGAAATGATCTTTTCTTGTCACCTTGTTCAGCTTTCTATAGTCCATACACACTCTCCAACCCGTAACTGTCCGAGTAGGAATCAACTCATTGTTGGCATTGGTCACTACCGTCATTCCACCCTTCTTTGGCACACATTGGACCGGAGAGGTCCATGAACTATCCGAGATCGGGTAAACCACACCGGCGTCAAGCCACTTGATAACCTCTTTCTTTACTACTTCTTGCATCGCCTTGTTGACTCTCCTTTGATGTTCAAGAGATGGCCGTGCATCCTCCTCCAAGATAATCTTATGCATGCAAAATGCGGGGCTTATTCCCCTGATGTCCGCCAAAGTCCATCCTATTGCCCTTTTTCGCTTTTGAAGGACCTCCACAGTGGCCTCAACCTGCAAGTTAGTAAGGCAAGAAGAAAGAATAACTGGAAGAGTAGAAATAGAGCCCAAGAATTCATACCTGAGGTGTGGAGGAAGTGGTTTCAACTCCAACACCGGTGGCTCCTCAATTGATGGCTTGGTTGGCGGAGTTTTGTGATTTTCAAGATCTAAAGATAGTTTCCTAGGCTCATATGAATATGAACCCATTCCATGCAATGCATTCACGCACTCCACTCTACCGGCATCATCATTGGCATCCATGTTAAGAAGCACGGCTTCAAGAGGATCTTCAACATTAATAAAAGCACTTGTGTCATCCACTATCACCGCCGTGACAATGTCCACAAATGAACACACCTCCGTACTATTGGGTTGCCTTATTGACTTGCACACATGAAATACCACCTTCTCATCACCCACATGGAATGTTAACTCCCCTACTTCCACATCAACTAATGCCTTCCCCGTAGCTAGGAAAGGTCTTCCAAGAATAATAGGCACTTCGAAATCCACTTCGCAATCCAATATGACAAAGTCGGCCGGCAATATAAATTTGTCTACCCGGACAAGCACATCGTCGATTATACCTAAAGGCCTCTTCATCGGCTGGTCCGCCATTTGATGTGAGGTTGCCCTAGGTTGACCAATTCCCAAAGTCTTGAAGACTGAGTACGGCATCAGATTAATGCTAGCCCCCAAGTCACATAGGGCCTTAGCAAAGTCCGCACTTCCGATAGTGCAAGGAATAGTGAAAGCTCCGGGGTCTTCTAGTTTCGGGGCCATAGAATGCACAATCGCACTAACTTGGTGCGTCATCTTTATTGTTTCACACTCCATAGAACGCTTCTTGGTGACTAAATCCTTCATAAATTTTGTGTACCCAGGCATTTGTTCATGTGCCTCCACTAAAGGAACATTGATTGTGAGGCTCTTCATCATGTCTATGAATTTCTTGAACTGATTGTCGTTCTTTTACTTTGCTAACCGCTGAGGATATGGTGGAGATGGTCTAGGCGAGGGTGCCTTGGCCTTGGGTACCACCGGCTCGGGTATATCAATAATGTGTTCCCTAGACGGGTTCACGGTATCGTGAGTCTCTACCCCGGCCTCATCATCAATATCAATCCGCACATCATTTGTCACTATTGGTTCAACCACATTGTCAACATTCAAAGGTGCATCATCATCATGCAACTCAATTTCATCATTCACAACTTGATTCTCAACCGAGGCATGCACATCACCGCCTCTTCCACTCCTAGTTGTAACCGCCATCACATGATTGTTACCCCCCTTCGGGTTCACTACCGTATCACTTGGTAGCGCACCTTTTGGTCGGGTATTTAAGGCTTGAGAGATTTGCCCTATTTTCACCTCTAGGTTCCGGATAGATGTGTTATGCGAAGCCAATTGTGCATCTGAATCTTGGTTCTTTTTCATCATATGCTCGAACATCATTTCTATACGTCTCATATCACTTCCATAAGAACTAGGCCCTTGTGACTGAAAGGGGGGTGGATTGTTTGGTTGTTGGAACATGGGGGGCCTTTGAAAGCCTTGCCCCCTACCACCATTATTCTACCCTCCTTGATTGCTATTGTTGTTGTTCCAATTGTTGTTGTTCCCGTTCCAATTGCCTTGGTTATTACCTTGATTACCCCAATTGTTGTTCTGATTGTTATTGTTCCAATTGTTACCACCTTGTTGTTGATTATTGTTACTCCAATTGCCGCCTCCTTGTTGATTGCCCCAATTGCCTTGGGGGCGTCATTGTTGATTCCCTTGATTTCCTCTATTTTCTTGATAGTTATTGACATATTGGCATTCCTCACTTTGATCATCAAAACATTCGTTCGAATAACCACCACCATCATTGTTGTTGTCAAACTGCTCACCATTACCTTGAGGTTGTTGTTGCCCTCTTTGCCTCCTTTTTAGCATAGAAACATTCTCCATTGCATTGACTTGGCGCGGGTTTTGTACTTGTTGCAATTGCGCCTTCGCCAACTGATTCATTGTTGTTGTAAGTTCGGCAATAGCTTGGCCATGGTCACTCAACTCCTTGTGCAAATGGATGACCGTGGGGTCACCTTGGGGTACATTCGCTCGGCTTTGCCATGCCGAAGAGGTGTCAGCCATTTCATCAAGTACGTCACATGCCTCTTGGTAAGAAAGTTTCATAAAGTTCCCACCAGCCAATTGGTTCACAATGCACTGATTCGTGGTGTTGATGCCCCTATAGAAAGTCTGCTGGATCATCGCCTCAGTCATGTCGTTGTTAGGGCACTCCTTCACCATTATTCTATATCGCTCCCAGATCTCATGCAATGGTTCCGTTGGCATTTGCTTGAAGGCTAGAATCTCGTCCCGAAGAGCCACCATATGACTTGGAGAAAAGAACTTGGCAATAAATTTGTCCGCCAATTCATCCCATGTGGTGATAGAATGATTTGGTAACCTTTCTAACCAGTCCAACGCTTTGCCCCGAAGAGAAAACGGGAAAAGCCTCAATCGCAACGCATCCTCTGACACGTTTGTTTGTTTGCTGCCCCAGCAAGTATCTACGAACCTCTTCAAGTGCTTGTATGCATTTTGGTCGGAGGCGCCCGTAAAATATCCCCTTTGCTCGAGCAAGGTCAACATGACATTTGTGATTTGAAAGTTCCCCGCCCGGATTCGAGGAGGAACGATGGCACTTGCATAACCCTGGTTCGGAAGAACTCTTGGGGCCACTCTTGGCGGTGGCGGAGAAGGGTCTGGGACTTGGTCATTTGGATTAACATTGGCATTTCTACCTCTCCGTGGTACTTGAGGTACCGGAAGCTCATCTTGCTCGACATCTTCAACCTCCTCCCCCGCCAAGGCATTGCCAAGAGGGTCATTTCCGTTTAGAGCCATGTGTACCTGATGGATCAACACAAATAAAGTTAGTAAAAAAGAAGGAAAGAGAAGCAAAACACAAAACTAGCTACACATATAGTCAACACCGTAAGCTCCCCGGCAACGACGCCAAAAAGTGATCACAGCAGACTCAACCTTAGGAAGAGTGGGCGCTAATACTTTTACCCAATAGTGGTATCGGGGTCAATTTTCACAGGGAGCTAGAAAGGGAGTTGGATATTTGCTTAGCCTAGAAATGCGTGATTGCTTCTAATTGATCTTCTAACATTTTTGGGTTTTTATGATTATCAACTACAATTTAACAACTACTAATTATAACTAAATTATGCTAAGATATTAATTCTTGGTTGAATGCAAGATAGAGAAAGACACTAGGGTCGTGGCATTTACCTAGGTGATCAACTAACGGGTAGAGATTCCTAATACAAGAATGATGATTATGGGGCTTATGCTATAACCGTTGCACGATTGCACTCACTCTCACACCTCTCGGTAGAAAGAGTGATTTTGCCCAATTGACTCTCTCGAGACCAATTGGGTAGGCCAACAAGCCCAAGCAACTTAGGGTTCAAGTTGGGTAATTACTCTCTCGAGGTTTAACCCGTTAATTGGGACTACCATTCTCATGGGTCCATCCCAATTCCTTGTTGGGTTAATTTTGGAGTCATAGACACTCTTTCTCAAGAAGAGTCAAGACCCACTAAGCTAGACTTAGTGTTTGCAACCACCAAATCCTAGTTAAATTATAAAATTAACCCAAATAGCAAACACCCAACATCATTCAAGCATTAAACAATCACACCCATTAATTACTCACACTAGGGTTGAGCCACAACCCTAGCTAATGGGTTTAGCTAGATATAATAGCAACAGAAATTGAAGAAGTAGTAGATAAAATCAACATATTAATTAACTAGAATGTTAATCTACAAGAATCCACGATAAAACAAGATAAAAATGCCCAAAATAGGCTAAAACTTGAGTCTCACGAGTGCAGCTGCTATCTGATATCTAATGCTTACCCCAAAAAATAATAAAATATTCTATTTATACTAGGCTAGAAAAACTGGACAAAAATACCCCTGCGGGGCTGGCGTGGACCGCGCAGAAATGCAGCGCGGCCGCGTAGGGGTCTTGGTCCTCGATCACTCACTTCTGAAGCTGGGGACGCGGACTGCGCAAAAAGGTAGCGCGGCCGCGCAGGCTAATGGGCGCGGACCGCGCAACAATGAAGCGCGACCGCGTGGAAGGAAATCTCTACAAGCGCTGACCGCGTAGAAAGGAGCGCGGACCGCGCATGGTTAGCCTTGAAATGTATATTCTATGAATCTCCTAGCGCGGTCGCGCAGCAAAACAGTGCGGGCCGCGCTAGGTCCTCTTGTCCCCACTTCAATGATTTTTGACACTTGAGCAGGTTTCACTCCGTTTCGAGCCGATTTTTGACTTTTGTCATCTTGTCGCTCAAACCTGCAATCAAGCGCACTTTGTAAGCATTCTGGGTCTATTTTATGACAATTCATACATAAAGCATAGGCAAGTATGGGCATAAAACGTGTTGAAATCACAGTTATTAATAACACTGAAAGGCACTTCAACCCAAACTTATGAAATTCTTCCAAATATGCTAACTTCCACAATAGGCGCCAAAACGCTCCCGGGTCATCCAATACCCGATCCGGACATACATCCAAGTCTCAAATCATCATACGAACCTGCTGGAACCTTCAAATCCCAATTCCTAGGTTGTTTACTCATAATCCGGTCTTAGTCAATGCTGTCAACTTAAAGCTTTCGAAATGAGAATTTTCACTCCAAATAAATTCCAAACTTCCCAAAATTCAATTCCGACCATGCGTACAAGTCATAATACCTGAAGTGAAGCTGCTCAGGGCCTCAAACTACTGAACGACGCGCTAGGGCTCAAAACGATCAGTCGGGTCGTTACAGTATAAAAGTGTATAATACTGTATAAGATATGTTTATACACTCATATACACTATTATACAAGATTAAATAATTATACAAAAAAACTGACTTCGTCTTCTTCCTTGCGTCTTTTCTGAAATTTAACTCAATTCTTGCTCAAATCTACTCTAAATCACTTCAAATTTAAAATTTTGAACTCCTTTTGATATTTTCAATCAATTGGAACAACACCCAATCTAAGCAACTAACAAACTCAAAAAATCTTATTTTCGAAAGCAAAGCTTTGAATGTCCTTCAATGGTGAACTTCTACTCTTCAATTTTCTTACATTGCAACCAGGTGACACAGAGGTAGAAGCAGTGATGGCGGATGACCCCTTGAAGCATATGTAGAAGATGTGAGAAAAAGAGAGTGAAAGCAATGGTTGTGAGAACACATTTAACTCCATAGCTTTTAGTAGCAATGGTTGTAAGAACACAGATTTTGAATTTGCTAGTGCTTTCAAAATATGTACAATATGGGCTAAGTCGAGTAAACTTAAAAATATGGGCCATTTTTTGTTATGGTGTGAAGTCACATGTATTTTCTTGTAATTCTTTCATAAAGTTTCATATATAGTGTAGGAAGGTAAAAATCCCCTTTTAATTCTCTTTTTGGCTTTTGGGCCTTTGCATCTTTAAAAAGGTATTTTTACCTACTTATACACTATTGAAAATTTTATTGCCCTCCCTACTCAAGTTTTAATTTAATTACATCCTATATATAAATTTACCAATTATATACACTTTAGGAATTAAATGAGTATCCCTTTATATTAGGAATTAATTATTTTCCATCCTTATTCGCTCTCCGTTTTGCTCTCTCTCTCTCTCTCTCTCTCTCCTGCTCTCTCTCTCTCTCTCAACGTCTCTCTCTATCTCTCAATCCCTAATTCCAGTAATGAAGAGCAAAGGAAAAGAGAGCAGCAATTCCACCATTGATAACCATTAAAAAGCTTTGAAGCTTTGAATTCGAATTTGGATTAAAAAGATATTATTTGTTTGAATTGGGTGCTGTTGCAAACAATTGGGAATGAGATTTTTACATACCTACACACTATTGAAAATTTTATTGTCCTCCCTGCTCAAGTTTCAATTTAATTACATCCTATCTACAAATTTACCAATTATATATACTTTAGGAATTAAATGAGTATCCCTTTATATTAGGAATCAATTATTTCCCATCCTTATTCTATCTCCCTCATGCTCTCTCTCTCTCTCTCTCTCTCTCTCTCTCTCTCTCTCTCTCTCTCTCTCTCTCTCTCTCTCTCTCTCTCTCTCTCTCTCTCTCTACGTCTCTCTTTATCTCTCAATCCCTAATTCCAGTAATGTAGAGCAAAGGAAAATAGAGCAGCAACTCCACCATTGACAGCCATTAAAAAGCCTTGAAGCTTTAAATTCAAATTTGGATTTTCAAAAAATATTATTTGTTTGAATTGGGTATTGTTGCAAACAATTGGTAAATCTCTCTACGTCTCTCTCTATTTCTCAATCCCTAATTCGAGTAATGTAAAGCAAAGGAAAAAAGAGCAGCAATTCCACCATTGACAGCCATAAAAAACTTTGAAGCTTTGAATTCGAATTTGGATTTTCAAAAACCATTATTTGTTTGGATTGGGTGTTGTTGCAAACAATTGAGAATATTGTTTGGAGTTTATATCTCAATTTGGAGGGTGTTTTGGTGAAGATTAGACTTGATTTTGGCTGAATTTCAGATTGAAACTCGAAAAAGAAGAAGAAAAAGACATGACATACATTATACTGACGAAAATATAGTAAAGTTGTAGAAAAATTGTATTCTGATATAGTTATATATTTTTTATTTAAATATTGTATGAAAGTTGAACAATATTGTATAAAATTTATATAAAAATTGTATTTAAGTTGTATGATATTGTAGTTGTAGATAACTAGGTAGAAATAATGTATGAAAGTTGTAGATAAGTTGTATAATATATAATTAGTATGAAATTTGTTTTTACTATGTATAAATCAGATACAAAATATACAAAAGACATATTGTATAAAATTTATATAAAAATTATATTTAAGTTGTATGATATTGTAGTTGTATTTAACTGTGTAGAAATAATGTATGAAAGTTGTAGATTAATTGTAAATAAGTGTATACTGTAAGTAATGAGTGTGATCCAATAAGAAATAGCTGGGAAAATCTCCAGATCATAGAAAAAAGATAATTATAAAAGAGATACAGGCTAGTTTAAACAAATACTTTAAAAGTTAAGGCTATCCCACGTCATTCTTAAGAGGTGTATTAAATATGTAGCTAAATCCCTTGGATTTAAAAGTAAGTATTTATTTGGGAAAATCATTTACAATGTAATATTGCACCGTAGATGTTTGACATTCTTTTTAAAACAAATAATTGTTCTCCTGAAACCAAAAAAAGTCCAGGTAGGAAGTCCTTTATTGAATAATGCAAGTTGCAAAAACTAATTTACAAAAACTAAATTAGAACTATATCCAATGCCGTGAAAGAAAACAGGCAAAAGTCGATTAATAAAAGGACAACTTTCCATGTTGTGACTTTTGAGCTCGATTTAAGAGGAAAGAGAAGAGGAGAAAAAAAAGAAAGAAAAGGATATAATAAAATCTTTTGATTGAAGGCACAAAATAATGGTTTTGAGAGCCTTTTAAGGTGGATTGTATATATTTTATAACTAAAATGTGTTTAGATCGGGTAAATACCAAAACATGGACATTTTTCGTAATAAGTTTTGAAATAGTGTACAGGTATGGAAAAGCCCCTCAATGTAATGGGACCAATAACTCACAATATTTTCCTCATCTTTTAATTGTTAACTTATTTGCAAAAAAATTTGGGATAATTTCACTGTATGTTCTTTCCGGTGGCCTCTTTTTCTGTTTTGTTCCCTTTTCGAAAAAAAAGTTATAAATATAATCTCCCGCTTCACAAGGAGCCATGCTCTTCTTCTTCCTCTTTTTTTTTTTTTTTTTAATCTAAAGTTTGGTCCAACCGAAGTGAAGTTTAAAATTATAGCAGTTCAAGAATATGGAAGAATACAATACGAGCAAAAAGGAAAAGAAAAAATAAATAAATAAAATCTCCTTTTTTTTTTGTTTTATTTAAATAAATAAAACAAAAAAAAAGGAGATTTTGTAGGTATTTGATTTTCTCCACCTGACTGAATTTCCACAAGTGTTAGGTTGATGTTGTTATCGATCAATTCTCTTCTTGTTATCTAGCTTCCAAAGTACTAGTACTAGTTAGATAACATGAAATTTGTTGACTACTAGTACTTTTCAAGGGAAAAACAGTCTAGGTGCGTTGTATTATATTCTTTTACATTGTTTTTTGTTGACTGAGAAACACACACCAATGTGTATTAGAGCTTAATTTTTAATTACAGTGTAGTTATTTTCATGAAATTGTAAATTAGACGTGTATATTTTGCGTTTTGGTTATCTGGGAAACTCGTTATTTAATTTTAAAAAAATGGAGAGATCAATCAAAGCCATTATAGAAACTCCAATAATTAAAAGTTTTTCTTATTAAGATACAGTCAACAGAAGAACAAGGAAGATCATAAGATTAGTTAACCTGTTCATTTCATAAGGTGTAGCGGAACATTTTTACCTTTGAATGGAGATTCATTTTATTCTTAAAAAGATTTAATTTCACCTTAAAGAAAAGGCAATGACAAAATTCAAAAACTGATGTTGTTAAAGAAGTAAAGATTTAACTATCTTTAATAGTCGTCAATTGGACGAGAGAGAGATAAACACTTAACCATCTAAAAACAATCTCTTACTTGGAACTGATTGCATTCATATAATCGAAGCTTAGTTGATTGATGCCTAAGACAGAAGGTTTTCTTGCATGGTCTCAAGAGAGACAATACTGTGGCTATTGTAGCTTAGAGCATTTCAAGATTGTTTATTTATAGCTTCTGCCATCGGTTTCTAGAAGTAGTAATAGAATAGTTATGGGTATTTGTTGGAGTCGGAGCTTCACAATTTCCAGAAATTAATTGTGGTTCGAAGAAAAATTGCAAAGTAAAGGAAGCTGAAATTGTGAAGAAGAAGACCGACACAAACGAGGTTGATGAGTTCTATCCAAACAAAATAGATGCATAAGATATTTGGAAGCTTCAGGACTTGACGAGAGATGAAGACGCGTGTACTCAATCCAACGGACACAAATGAAAAACTTTCACAACTGGGTATTACTAATTGATTGGGCGCAAAGTGTGTTATTTCAATTGGATCCAGTTTCTATTGGGCCCAATCCGTCTAAAGCTTCTTGGGCCTACTAGAAGAGAAGACAAGAGTGTGTGTGCAGATTCTTACTTTATAGATAAATTATCCTTTTCTCTATTTATCTAATTTGCTAAAGAGTAGCTAATAATCATAGGCCAAGTGACATAGTTAGTTATTGAAAGAATCTTTCTTCTTTCTATATAAAGACAAGCACTGTACAGAATTGATTATCAAGAATATACGGAAAATTCTCTCAATGACTATTTCATTCTTTTATTCTCCTAACATGGTATCAGAGCTTTAGCGCTCGATCCTTTTTCAATCTATTTAATTTTCTTTTCTCTCCTTCTTTGTTATGTTTCACTCAATTATGGGAGATCAACACGAGTTTAATTCACCATTTGTGATAGGAACAAGCTCTCCTTAGATGACAATAGTTGGTGCTTCACCAGTTGGTTCTGCATTTTTTGAACCCTCTCATCCTTTTTACCTTCAGATTCACCTGGCATGCTTCTTGTTAACACTACTTTTGATGGAAAAGGATATGGGGGTTGGAGAAGGGGTATTCTCATAGACTTGTCTGCGAAGAACAAGGTAGGGTTCATTGATGGACCCTTCTCTCAACCCAAAATCTCTTCTGATGATTTCAAATCTTGGACCCGTTGCAATGACATGGTCATTTCATGGCTATTGAACTCACTCTCTAAAGCAATAGCTGAGAGTGTTCATACTCCAAACAGCCAAGGACATCTGGGATGAGCTTGAAGAAAGGTTTGGTCAGAGTAATGGACCAGAACTTTATCACCTACAAAAGGAGATCACTGAGTCAACACAAGAAAATTTAGATATAGCAGGATACTATACTAAGATGAAAAGACTGTGGGATGAGTTGGACAGCCTGGATGTGTGTCAACACTGTACCTATCCCTATAGTTGTGGTGGTAAAATCAAAAACTTCAAATCTCAGCAAGATAGCAGACTCATTCAGTTCCTTATGGGACTGAATGATGCTTATGTAACAACCAGAAGCAATCTATTTATGCTATCACCATTGCCTACAGTCAATCATGCCTACTCTTTGCTTATCAAAGATGAGAAGCAAAGAGAAGTACAAATTTCTCACCATCCAGCTGAAAGTGTCTTTGTTGCTGCTCAACGGTCCTATGGAGGACCGAAGAAGACCTCTGCTAAGAAATTCAACACAAAAATAACGAAAGGAACTCAGTTCTGCAACTATTGCAAGAAGCATAATCACACTATTGAAAGCTGTTATAGGTTGATTGGCTTTCCTTCAAATTTTAAGTTCACTAAATCCAAAAGATTCAATGGAGCTAAGAGCAATGCAGTACTTTATATGGAAACATCAGACTCCCAGACAAGCACTGCAGGAGATCAACCCATGACACAGGATCAATTTCACAGCCTTTACTAGTTGCTTCATCATGTGAAAATTAGTTCTCAAAGTGAGCAGACAAATGAGGAAATATTGTGTGCTAATTGTGCTGGTATATCTAATTCTTCTTCTTCTTCCTTCTGTTTCTTGGATGTTAGATTCAGGTGCTTCTGAGCACATGACCTCTGATTTGCAGCTTCTATTTAATGTCAAACTCCTTCCTAAACCAGTCTATGTAAGGTTGCCTAATTCTACTAAGGTGTTAGTTTATCAGGCAGGATATTTAACCATTTTACCTGGATTTACTCTTCATCATGTTTTGTTTGTGCCAAGTTTCAGCTACAACTTATTATCAGTGCACAAATTGTGTTTTTAATTCCATTCCCTTCTAATTTTCTCCTCTTTTGGTGCAACACTGCAAGTCCCTTCATTGAAGAGGCCGGTGGTGGTTGGTAAGGTTACTAAGGGGATTTATCTCTTAAATTCAGTCCATTCAAGCCAAGTCGGTCAAGTCAAGTTTATCAAGCCTAGAGTAGTAGTCTCTAATTTAATCAAGGCTTTTAGCCATTTTGTTTGTAGTCAAAATTCTTGTACACTAGTTTATAATCCTAGTTTATGTTTAGCTTTTATTTCTGAAGATATAAGTTTACGACATAATAAATTGGGACATATGCCATTTTTTAAAATGAAATGCATTTCTTCTATTTTTTATTCTTCTTCTCCTTCTAATTTTCAACCTTGTGATATTTGTGCTAAAGCTAGACAAGTCAAATTACCTTTCCCTTCTAGCTCTATAACAACTAGACACATCTTTGACCTTATTCATGTTGATACTTGGGGACCTTATAAAACACACACTTGTGATGGTTACAAATACTTTCTTACTATAGTGGATGATTATAGTAGAGGGACACGGACATTTCTCCTCAAAGATAAGTCTAATGCTTTCACCATGCTCAAACAATTCTTAGCCATGACTGAGAGACAGTTTCACACCAAAGTGAAAATTATAAGATATTTGGAAGCTTCAGGACTTGACAAGAGATGAAGACGCGTGTACTCAATCCAACAGACACAAATGAAAAACTTTCACAACTAGGTATTACTAATTGATTGGGCTCAAAGTATTGTTATTTCAAATGGATCCAGTTTCTATTGGGCCCAATTCGTCAGAAGAGAAAGTGTGTGTGCAGATTCTTTCCTTCTAGATAAATTATCCTTTTCTGTATTTATCTAGTAAGTTGTTCTAGAGTAGCTAATAATCATAGTCCAGGTGACATAGTTAGTTGTTGAAAGATTCTTTCTTCTCTCTATATAAAGACAAGCACTGTACATAATTGATTATCAAGAATACACAAAAATTCTCTCAATGACTATTTCATTCTTTTATTCTCCTAACAGTATTCCTATTAGCTAAGGGTCAATTTAATAGTAATTTAATTCAGACATTGAACTGTTCACAACCCCATTGCTGTTGGCTGTTGGAAACTTTTCATTGATGTTGAATCATCCATATGTGGGTATTGCTATTAGCTAAATTATATATATTGGAGTAAACAAGTTGAAATTCACTTTCATCATCGCTTTTTTAATAGCGTTAACTTTGTGTTATACTTTTGCTATAATATGATGAAGTATATTACAACTTACAACGAGTATGTAATTAATTTAAATATGTATAATTTTATTTCTAAAATCTTTAACTATATAAAATTTCTAAATTCTTAATAAACCTAGTGAGATGAGATGGATACATACGTAATTCTGATATTATATAATCTGTACAGATAATGCACCCATTATTCACAAAACTATATAAAGAACAGTCACTAACACCTAGAAAGAGTGTTAGAGAATTGCACACGTTATTTAAAGGAATAAAGACGATGAATATACCATCACTAAGATAAGAATTGCACACGTAATTGATTCAACTAGTTTCTTTACCAATCACTATATCTATTCTTATTGGACCACAAATAAAATATTTATCAATAATGAATCTTGGCCGTCTAAAAGTTGTGAACTATTCAGGACCCACCATCCATCTCTTC
>NW_017670850.1:134492-181353 GCF_001879085.1 Nicotiana attenuata | reverse complement strand
TCTCTCTCTCTCTCTCTCTCTCTCTCTTATTATAGTAATATTTTCTCAATCAATAAAATACTTTTCTCCCTCCATTCCCTCCAAACAAAAGCTAACTAAATCATGTATATTGTTTTGTGAAAAGAAGATTGAACTTGACATAAAACTCACCTTCTCAATTTGTTTCACTCTACTACTAGTTGGACCCTTATGCCTGAGCTATGATCTAATCTTTGAAAAGTTCATTAATAATTATTGTATTAGTTTTGGAAATTAACAGAATTTCAAATAATTAATTTCGTTCTTTTTTTTATTTTTGCACAAAATGGAATGAGAGAATAAAAAGATTGGAAATAAATCAATTAGTTAAATTTTTATCCCATTAGTATCCAAAAATAATATGGGTTTATTATTTTGTAATAATAAAGTTTGGATCAAAATTAATTATAATTTTCACAACCCATTTTAAGACCTTTATATTATTGGTTTAGTTATATCTATTGAGAGTATAATTTTTTTTTTAGTGTAAGCTGATATGTTACATCATGTTATTTAGTTTATTTCTTGAGTATATTATAAATAATTTAATCTGATAATATAAAATGTGATATAATGTCATTGTTTTGTACATAACATTGATTTTTATAGCAGGTTATATTTTGGGGAAGTGTGAGCAATAATGTTGAAAAGAAGGTTTGTCCATTAGGTGTACATGTAATGGGAGACCATAGCGGCATAGAGTGACTTTCTGGCCAAACCCCATCTAAGTTTGTTGAGCTTTCGAGCGGAGGCGAATTCAGAATTTAAATTATATGGTTCAACTTTTAAGGTTTTTAGTATTGAATTTATTATATTTATAAAGTTATGGAGTCATATTTACTATTTTTATAATTTTAATAAATTTTTATTCTGCGTCGAAAGTTATGTATTCAATTAAACCTGTAAATAGAACTCTACATACGTCCTTGCTTTCAAGGGGTCTCTGCTTTTATATTTGGACGAAATGGGACCAGAAATGAAGGAAAAATTTGGCAATTCAAAAAGTGACATATCTACAAAATCCATATATAATCCAGTGATCAAACATTAAGATATTAGCAGAATATCTACCAAGTAAATGATAGCAGTACAATGATGTAAAAATAAGATAATAAAATATTAGTATATACTATTAATATTATTTCTCCATATTCAAAAAAGGACTTTACCGTTTGAGAAGTCAATAGGCCTTTTCTTGAACTACAATTTTTTGGCTTATATAAGTTCTGCAAAACTAGTCTAAACATATAAATATGGAGGATTTGCGTAGCCGGTTCTAACTTCTAACTAGTATGGAATTGAAGAGCAGTTAATTAATTAACTGATTGATCAAATTTTTTCATATCTTATAATATGAAATTTAAATGTGTGTAGTTTCAAGTACATAAATTCTTTGGGAAAAAGGAAAAGAACAAGCCAATTTGTGGTATATAAAAGACTATTCAAATCAACAAAAGCAGGAATTCGTTGGAGTATTGAGCTGTGGGAAATGCAATGCTAGACCCCATGAAAATGAATAGGTCCTACATTTTCCCCTACTAGTGATTAGTGACGAAGTACAATTCACACGCATGTAGTGCAGAAAATCAGCTCTTCTTCAAAAGTTCAAGGATAGCTCCTTTTTACAAGTTTTTAGTAGTCTATCTGCAATAAAAGTATTACACTCTGCTCATCTGAGCTTTACAAAGTATGTTAAAAGAAAATAGATAATGGTAAGTTAATGATCAACTTAAAAATAAATCTTGCATGATGACTCTTTTGAATAGTGAATTCGTTAAAACGAAATGCATAAAATTCATTCATGTACCTGACTTCAACTAATTTGTGATTTGATATGGTTAGTAATCTTTTATATTTTTTATTTTTAGTTTGTTTACCCTTAAAACGGATAATAATTAAATTTGTACGCGGTTCTAAAGATATGTGTATTGGTGGTAAAAAAGTGCTACACGTGAAATATTGGAATGCTGACATGGCATGGCACGTGGGACAATGATACAACGACATGTGGCTTTCTTAATTAATAGGGGAGAGAAGGCAAGGGAAGAAATACCCACGAGATGGTATCGGGCCTAACAGTTGGCAAGGAATAAATAAGGACGGAATGAATAAAGGATAATTAATTTGATCAAAGACATATTTTTGGTTAAACAAATTGGTTCCGTTACCGGGAATCTAATAATCTTTTCACTTTCCAAATTCACTTTTCTGACAAAGAATCATGTCACTGCCAACGACAATAACTAATTGAACCAACAGGAGGGCAGAACTCCACCAATCCCTTCACCACAAGAATCTCCTCGACAGTCACGAGAGGGAACACCTAAAAGATCAACATCACATACGAATGGTCAACATGGGGACGAGTAGATTGCCGAGGAGGCATTGAAACAATTAATTGCAGAACACATCAACAACGCCCTTCAAGCTTTTGTTAGTGGATTGCCAACTGCGCCACCAACTCCTCCTCCAAACAATACCGCGACTATAGAAAACCCACGCTGGGGACTCGCTAATTCAAAAAGCGGAGGGACTCCCAGTGAATCCGGTGATGGTAGGTCAGGTACACCAAATAATTCTGATTTACAAAGTTTGGTACCAACTTTGCAGAAGATGCTGAAGGAGCAGAATGATCGTATAGGACAAATACCTAGCATACCACTCGTAATTAAAGGAGTGGATATTGATAAATATTCACAACAACCCTGGAAGCCAAGTGCAGCACCTTTGCCGATCCCTAAGAAGTTTAAAATGCCTGATATTCCAAAGTATGATGGAGCAACCAACCCACGAGATCATGTAACCGCATTTACAACTGGCGTGAAAGGCATTGATTTAACCAATCAAGAAATTGAGTCAGTGTTGGTAAAAAAATTTGGTGAAACACTCACGAAAGAAGCACTAACATGGTATTATCTCTTACCAGAAAGCTCTATTGATTCTTTTGCTGAGCATGCAGATTCATTTATAAAAGCACAATCGGGAGCTCAAAAAGTCGAGAAGTGGATGGAAGACATCTTCAAATAAAATAAGGAGATACGGAGCTACTCAAGGAATTTGTGGATAGATTTCAACGTGAAAGGATGATGCTACCGCGAGTACCTGATAATTGGGCGGCCATGGCGTTTGCAAGTAACTTAAATGAAAAAAACTCAGAAGCCACGGAGAGACTCAAGAAAAGCTTACGAGAATTCCCTGCTACAACATGGAATGATGTGTAAATAGGTACAGCACGAAGCTGCGGATAGAAGAAGACACGATCACTCGTGCAAGGGGTGATGAAAGAACAAGTTCGAGACGACCAGAATCCGAAAAAGGTCCGGTAAGAAAATGTACGAATGTTACATGGGACCAGCAGGACTAGATTCACGCTCTAAACAAGAAAACCCATGGTATGATTCTAGATCAAGGCATAGAGATGCGGGTTCATCATCCAAGTTCGGAAAAGAGCGAGTTGCGCGAGACAGTAATGCTAATACAAATGCAAAGATTGGTGATTATAGTTTCAGTATTAGCACTTCTGAGTTGGTAGCTGTTTTAAGAAGTATGGAAGATAAGGTGTGGTGGCCAAAAAAAATGAGACCGAACCCTAGCAGAAGAAATCCAGATTTCTTGTGCGAGTTTCATAATGACCATGGCCATAAAACAGCAGATTGCAGATTGTTACAAGGTGAAGTAGAGCATTTGTTAAAACAAGGTTATTTAACTGACTTGTTTAGTGAGAAAGGTAAGCAATCATATATGAAGAATAGATAGGAGCCTCCAAAACCTCCGTCACTAAAAGAACGGTTAACGTGATAAGCGGGGGAGAAGAGGTCAACGGTGTGACATATACGGCTGCAAAAAAGACATCAAAAGTCACAGTTACCCATGGGAAGCGAGTTCGCCAAGTTTTGGAGAAAGACAGTATAACGTTTGATGATGCAGATGCAAATGGCTTGATAATCCCTCATAACGACGCACTGGTAATATCTTTACTTGCACATTATACTAATGTGAAACGAGTTTTGATTGATCCAAGTAGCTCCGTAAATATTATTCTTCTGAGGGTTGCAAATGAGATGCAAGCTGATGTGTGATGACCCAAAAGGTCATCTTGCATTTTAGAACCCAATCTGGTGTTTCGAGGCCTTCAAAACCTCATTTTATTTCTCCTCAATTTGCGTGCACAATCCGGGCGCGTTTTCGGAAAGCCTTTATGTGAAAATTTGAGAAAATAATAATTTTTGCCTTTAAAAGTTGATTTTAGTTGACTTCGGTCAATATTTTGAGTAAACGGACCCAGACCCGTATTTTGACGGTCCTGAAGGGTCCGTAGTATAATATGGGACCTGGGCGTATGCCACGAATCGAATTCGGAGGTCCTTAGCCCGAGTAATGAATTTTTGTTAAAGTTTGTTAAACTAAAAATCTAAGGATTTAAAGAAATTGATTAATTTTTGATCTCGTAGGTATCGGACCCGTATTTTTGTTCCAGAGCCCAGTACGAGTTTAATATAATATTTAAATCATGTCTGCAAAATTTGGTGAAAACAAAGTTGATTTGACGTGATTCGGGTGTCCGGTTGTGAAAATAGGAATTTCAAGTGTTCTTGAGAATTTCATGTGTTTTGGTGTTAAATCCGTAGTTTTAGATGTTATTTTGGCTATTTGATCGCACGAGCAAGTTCGTATGATGTTTTAAGACTTGTCCGCACGTTTGGTTTGGAGCCCCGAGGGCTCGAGTGAGTTTCGGATAGGCTACGGGGTGTTTTAGAACTTAGAAAAATTTGCTGGTATGACTGAACTTGTTGCAGGCCTTTGATCTCGCATTTGCGAGATCAGGCATCGCAATTGCGAACCCTGCAGGTTCCGCATTTGCGAGCTTCTCATCACAAATGCAAAGAGTAGCTGGTCCAAGCAAACCTCACAATTGCGAGGAAATCTTCGCATTTGCTAAGTAATGGGAAGGCAGTGATCGTAAATGCGATCTTTTAGCCGCATTTGCGAAGATTTAAGTTCGCAATTGCTAATAGTTCTTCGCAATTGCGAAGGCAACAAGGGTGTGAGGGTTCTCGCAATTGCGATGGTACCTTCGCATTTGCAAGCTTCGCAATTGCGAAGCTCAGGTCGCAAATGCGACATCTGCAGCTGTGTAAAAGGGACTTAGACGGGATTTTTGATTCATTTCCCAAATTTTCAAAACCTAAACCTCAAGAGGCGATTTTCCAAAGGCTAGTTCTTCCCCAAATCATAGGTAAATGATTCTTAACTGTTTTCTTTCAATCTTCCACTTCTTTAAACAAGATTTCAACCTAGAATCTAGGATTTTCATGGTGGAATTGGGGGTTTTTGAGTAGAAGCTAGGGATTTTGAAATTTGGGGATTTAGACCTAAAATTGAGGTCGGATTGCAAAACCAATTGTATATCCAGGCTCGGGGGTGAATGGTAATCGAGTTTCGGTCCGAATTTCGGGTTTGGACCAAGCGGGCCCAGGTGTTGACTTTTTCAAAAAATGGCCTAAATTGAATTCCTTGCTATCATGGGTAGTTCCTAAGGCTTAAATTGAATTGTTTGGTAGATAATTTGCTTGATTCTATTGGTCCGGAGGCTTGTGCGAAGGGTAAAACGGTGATTGAGCCTTGATTTTTGCCGGAGGAGCGAGGTAAGTGTTGTGGCTAACCTTAGCTTGAGGGATTAGGTATTATTTGCTTATTTGTTATGTGTTGGTTGTTGAGTACGATGTATAGGTAAGGTGATGAGTATCTATACGTTATTGTCGAGTCATAACATGTGAGTGAGCTTTATTCTTGGAAATGTTATATTTTGATCATATTGTTCATGTGTGGACTAGTTAATCGATGTGTTGAGAAGTTCTTATCATGTTTTATGGAAGTTGGTATTGATGGGGTTTTTTTTACCCAAAGTTGAGATTGGTATTGTGAAATTAAGTGTTGAATTAAGACTTGTTGTTGCCATTTCTACCTCTCTATTATTGTTGTCTCTTGCTTGGTGAGGTAGAGTGATAAAGCACGAAGGGTGATACCGTGTACGTTTCTATTATTCATATGGTGAGGTAGAGTGATAAGCACGACGAGCGATGTCGTGAACGTTTCTGTTATTCATATGGTGAGGAAGAGTGATAAAGCACAAAGGGTGTTGCCGTGCACGTTTCCATTATTGATTATCTGGTGAGGTTGAGAGTAAAAGCACGAACGGTGATGCTGTGCATTTTTCAATTTGCTGTGTTTACTTGTTATTACCGTTTCAAGGTTTGCTAGCTATTTTAAATTCATCTACTGATGTGATTCTTTATTTGATACCCCTTAACATGTTTCTCCTCCCGTTATTATTTGTTTATCTTCTGTTAATTGTTATTTCTGTTAGCATTTTGTATAACTGCACTGGTTTATATAAGTGTCTTGTCCTAGCCTCGTCACTACTTCGCCGAGGTTAGGCTCGGCACTTACCAGTACATGGGGTCAGTTGTACTGATACTGCACTCTGTATTTTTATGCTGATTACCGGATCGTGCTGACCCAATTTGAGCTGCTGCCTTCAGTCCAAGAGGAGACCCAAGGTAGATCTGCCGGCTTTCGTAGACCCTGTAGTCCCTTCCAGTTATCCTAGTTTCCTATTTTCTTTTAATTCGAGGACAGTTGTATTTTCTTTCAACCAGTATGTGTAGTGTCTCTTAGAAGTTCGTGGATTGTGACACCAGATTTTGGGTAGTCGTGTATTAGTACTTGGATTATTATGAAATTCTGCATTCCTTTAATCTGTTTAGTTTAATGGCTGTTATTTACTGAATTGAATAGTGGTTAGCGTATTGAATCTTCATCTCTTGGCTTGCCTAGCATCCCAAAAAGTTAGGCGCCATCACGATCCCGACAATGGGAAATCTTGGTTGTGACAAGTTGGTATCAGAGCACTAGGTTGCCTAGGTCTCACAATTCACGAACAAGCTAGGTAGAGTCTGAGGGATTGGTACGGAGACGTTTGTGCTTATCCCCCAGAGGCTACAGAGTTTTGGAAAAATTTCACTTCTATTCTTCTGTCGTGCGATTTGAAATCTCAATGCTAATTGAACTTTCTACTCTTGTTCTTTCGCAGATGGCAAGAACATATACCGCTTCATTAGCTGATCAGCCGCCAGAGCCCCTAGTGGCAGCTCCTACGAGGGGCAGAGGACGAGGCCGAGGCCGTGCTAGAGGCCGAGGCAGGGGCAGGGCTCAACCCAGAGCTCGAGCAACAGCAACAGCGGCGGAGCCTCAGGTAGAGTTCGATGAAGAGGCTCCAGCCCATACCGTCCCAACGGGTCCAGCTCAGGTTCCAGAGGGGTTCATCGCCACCCCGGTACTTCAGGATGCTCTGGTCCGTCTAATGGGCCTTATGGAGAGTGTCGCTCAAGCCGGCACATTGCCTGTAGAATTAGGCGTCTCTCAGGGTGGGGGAGGAGCCCAGACTCCCGCTACTCACACTCTGGAGCAGATGTCTCCCTAGTTTTAGATTCCAGCAGCTCAGCCAGTTGGGGTAGTTCCGCCGGATGTTGCAGCACAGACCGACGATGGATCAGCGATGTCTTCTGAGGCTTTTCGGAGATTGGATAGGTTTACCAAGCTTTTCACCACTACCTATGATGGTACATCTTCAGAGGATCCCTAGGACTATCTTGACAGTTGTCACGAGGTGTTACACAACATGGGGATAGTGGAGACTAATGGGGTCGACTTTGTTGCCTTCCGTCTGTGAGGTTCCGCCAAGAAATGGTGGAAGAATTTTTGTTTGGCCAGACCAGCTGGGTCCCCTTCTTTGACTTGAGACCAGTTCTCTCAGCTATTTCTCGAGAAGTTCCTTCCTGTTACACTGAGAAAGGACTATCGCAGGCAGTTCGAGCGCCTTTAGCAGGGCAATATATCCGTTACTCAATACGAGACCCGCTTTATTGATTTGGCCCGTCATGCTCTTCTTATACTCCCCACCGAGAGAGAGAGGGTGAGGAGGTTTATTGAGGGACTTGCTCAGCCTATCAGATTGCAGATGGCTAAGGAGAAAGGGAGCGAGATTTCTTTCCAGGATGCCGCCAATGTGGCCAGACGAGTTGAGATGGTTTAGCTCAGGGGAGTGGTCAGGGGTCTAACAAGAGGCCTCGTCACTCTGGTGGATTCAGTGGGGCCTCATCTGGAGGCCGGGGTACTTTTTGAAGAGGCCATCCTCCCAGGTCGTTCCATTCAGTGCTTCAGGCTTCTCACGGTGCTCCAGGTGGCTGTGGCTCTCATATGCAGTATTTCGATCAGCTAGCCTTCAGTGCACCACCAGCTCCTATCAGTGCACCTCTGCTCCAGAGTTTTTAGGGTGGTTTCTCTGGCCGCCAGGGTCAGTTTCAAGGTCATCATCCACAACAGCCGAGATCTTGTTATACTTGTGGCGATCCGAGGCACATTGCTAGGTATTGCCCTCATGCATCGAGCAGTTCTCAGCATCAGTGTTCTCGTGCCATGGTCCCGGCACCGGGTGTTCCACCGCCCGCTCAGCCAGCTAGAGGTAGGGGTCAGACAACTAGAGGTGGAGGTTGAGGTATTAGAGATGGAGCTCAGGCCGCTAGAGGTAGAGGCTAGCCAGACAAGGCCCGTCGAGATGTAGTTCAGAGTGGTGGGGCCTAGCCCCGATGCTATGCTTTTCCAGCCCGACTTGATGCTGAGTCATCTGACACAGTTATCACAGGTACGGTTTTAGTTTTCAGTAGGGATGCGTCAGTATTATTTGATCCAGGATCTATTTATTCGTATGTGTCATCCTATTTTGCTTCATATTTGGTTGTGCCTCGTGATTCTTTGGGTGATCCCGTTTATGTGTCCATATCGGTGGGGGATTCAATTGTTGTAGATCGTGTTTATCGTTCGAGTGTGGTCATTATTGGGGGTCTTGAGACTCGTGTAGATCTCTTACTTCTCGATATGGTTGATTTCGATGTTATTTTGGGGATGGATTGGCTGTCACCTTATCACGCAATATTAGACTGTCACGCCAAGACCGTGACCTTAGCCTTGCCGGGATTGCCTCGGTTAGAGTAGAAGGGACTCCTGGTCATTCTATCAGTAGGTTATTTCTTATACGAAGGCTCGGCACATAGTCGAGAAGGGTTGTCAAGCTTATTTGGCTTATGTCCGCGATTCTAGTGCTTGGTTCCTTCCATGGATTCTATACCAGTTGTTCGAAAGTTCCCAAAGGTTTTTCCTGCAGACCTACCGGGGATGCCACCCGACAGGGATATTCACTTCTGCATTGATTTGGTTCCGGGCACTTAGCCCATTTCTGTTCCGCCATACCGCATGGCCCCACCAGAGTTGAAGGAGTTGAAGGAGCAGTTGCAAGATTTTCTTGATAAGGGCTATATTAGACCTAGAGTCTCGCCCTGGGGTGAGCCGGTGTTGTTTGTAAAGAATAAGGATGGGTCGATGAGGATGTGCATAGACTATCGGCAGTTGAACAAAGTAACCATCAAGAACAAGTATCCATTACCGAGGATTGATGACTTATTTGATCAGCTTCAGGGTGCCAAGGTGTTTTCAAAGATCGATTTGAGGTCTGGCTACCATTAGTTGAGGATTAGGGTATCCGATGTCCCTAAGAAAGCTTTTCGGACTCGGTCTGGGCATTATGAGTTTCTAGTGATGTCATTTGGGCTGACAAATGCCCCAGCAATATTTATGGATTTGATGAACCGGGTGTTCAAGCCCTATTTTGACTCCTTTGTGATTGTTTTTATTGATGATATCTTGATCTACTCCCGCAGCCGAGAGGAGCATGAGCAGCATCTTCGGATCGTTCTTCAGACTCTGAGAGACAGCAAATTATATGCTATGTTTTCAAAATGTGAGTTTTGGTTGAGTTCATTTGCTTTCTTGGGTCATGTTGTATCAGCAGAAGGTATTCAGGTGGATCCTAAGAAGATTAAGGCCATTCAGAATTGGCCTAGGCCTACTTCAGCCACATAGATCCGTAGTTTCTTGTGTTTGGCGGGTTATTACCGTCGGTTTGTGAAGGGGTTTTCATGTATAGCGGCCCCGATGACCAGGTTGACCCAGAAGAGTACCCCGTTCAGGTGGTTGGACGAGTGTGAGGCGAGCTTTCAGAAGCTCAAGACAGCTTTGACTACGGCATCGGTGTTGGTATTGCCCACAAGTTCAGGGCCCTATACAGTATATTGTGACGCATCTCGTATTGGACTTGGTGCGATGTTGATGCATGGTCTCAAGGTTATTGTATATGCTTCGCAACATCTAAAGATTCACGAGAAGAATTATCCAGTTCATGACTTAGAGTTGGAAGCCACTGTTCACGCGCTGAAGATTTGGAGGCACTATCTATATGGCGTGTCATGCGAGGTGTTCATGGATCATAAAAGTTTGCAATATTTGTTCAAGCAAAAGGAGCTCAATTTGAGGTAGAGGAGGTGGTTGGAGCTATTAAAGGACTATGATATCACCATCTTGTATCATCTCGGGAAGGCCAATGTGGTGGCCGAAGCTTTGAGTAGGAAGTCAGCCAGTATGGGAAGCCTTGAATATATTCCGGTTGGTGAGAGGCCACTTGCATTAGATGTTAAGTCTTTGGCTAATCAGTTCGTGAGGTTGGATGTTTTTGAGCCCAGTCGTGTTTTAACTTGTACAGTCGCTCGGTCTTCCTTGTTTGAGCGTATTAGGGAGCGGCAGTATAATGACCCTTATTTGCTTGTCCTTAGGGACACAGTGCGGCACGGTAATGCCAAGCAGGTTACGGTTGGGGATGATGGAGTGCTTAGGATGCAGGGTCGCGTTTGTATGCCTAATATGGATGGGCTTTGTGAGTTGATTCTAGAGGAGGCCCACAGTTCCCGGCATTCTATTCATCCGGGCACCGCAAAGATGTATCAGGACTTGCGGCAGCATTATTGGTGGAGGAGGATGAAGAAGGATATTGTTGCATTTGTAGCTCGGGGTCTGAATTGTCAGCAAGTAAAGTACGAGCATCAGAGACCTGGGGTTTGCTTCAGAAGATAGAGATTCCTGAGTGGAAGTAGGAGCGTATCACTATGGATTTCGTTGTTGGACTCCCACGGACTTAGAGAAAGTTCGACGCAGTTTGGGTCATTGTGGATAGGCTGACTAAGTCAGCGCATTTCATTTCTGTGGCTGTTTCCTATTCTTCGGAGCGGTAGGCAGAGATTTATATCCGTGAGATCGTTCGTCTTCATGATGTGCCCGTGTCTATCATTTCTGATCGAGGTACACAGTTTACCTCGTATTTATGGAGGGCAGTGCAGCGTGAGTTGGGCACGCGGGTCGATTTGAGCACAGCATTTCATCCTTAGACGGACGGACAACCCGAGCGTACTATTCAAATCTTGGAGGTTATGCTTCGCGCCTGTGTTATTGACTTTGGAGGTTCTTGGGATCAGTTTTTGCCGTTAGCAGAGTTTGCCTACAACAACAGCTACCAGTCGAGCATCCAGATGGCTACCTATGAGGCATTTTATGGTAGATAGTGTCGATCACCGGTCAGGTGGTTTGAGCCGGGGGAGGCTAGATTATTGGGAACATATTTAGTACAGGATGCCTTGGATAAGGTTAAGATCATTCAGGATAGGCTTCGTACAGCTCAGTCCAGGGAAAAGAGTTATGCTGACCGTAAGGTTCATGATGTAGCTTTCATGGTTGGAGAGAGAGTGTTGCTTCGGGTGTCGCCCATGAAGGGTGTAATGAGATTTGGGAAGAAGGGTAAGTTAAGCCCTAGGTTCATCGGGCCTTTGAGATTCTTGATCGAGTGGGAGAGGTGGCCTACAGACTTGTGTTGCCACCAGGCTTATCAGCGGTACATCCAGTGTTTCATGTGTCCATGCTTCGATAGTATCACGACGATCCATCCCACGTGTTAGATTTTAGCATTGTCCAGTTGGACAAGGATTTGACCTACGAGGAGGAGCCGGTAGCCATTTTAGATCGGCAGGTTCGTCAGTTGAGGTCGAAGAGTTATCCTTCGGTTCGGGTGTAGTGGAGAGTTAAGCCTATTGAGGCAGCTACCTGGGAGTCTGAGTCCGATATGCGGAGCAAATATCCCCACCTTTTTCCCAGCTCAGGTACTTTTCTATGTCCATTCGAGGACGAACGATTGTTTTAGAGGTGGAGAATGTGATGACCCAAAAGGTCATCTTGAGTTTTAGAACCCAATTTGACGTTCCGAGGCTTTCAATGCCTCATTTTATTTCTCCTCAATTTGCGTGCGCAGCCAGAGCGCATTTCCGGAAAGCCTTTATGTGGAATTTTGAGAAAATAATAATTTTTGCCTTTAAAAGTTGATTATAGTTGACTTCGGTCAATATTTTGAGTAAACGGACCCGGACCCGTGTTTTGACGTTCTCGGAGGGTCCGTAGTAAGATATGGGGCCTAGGCGTATGCCCAGAATCGGATTCGGAGGTCCCTAGCCCGAGTAATGAATTTTTGTTAAAAATTGTTAAACTGAAAATCTAATGATTTAAAGAAATTGATTAATGTTTGATCTCATTGGTATCGGGCCCGTATTTTAGTTCCGGAGCCCGGTACAAGTTCAATATAATATTTAGGTCATGTCCGTGAAATTTGGTAAAAAACGGAGTTGATTTGAAGTGATTCGAGCGTCCGGTTGTGAAAATAGGAAGTGTTCTAGAGAATTTCATGTGGTTTGGTGTTATATCCGTAGTTTTAGATGTTATTTTGGCGATTCGATAGCACAAGCAAGTTCATATGATTTTTTAAGACTTGTGTGCATGTTTGGTTTGGAGTCCCGAGGGATCGGGTGAGTTTCGGATAGGCTACGGGGTGTTTTGAAACTTAGAAAAATTTGTTGGTATGACTGAACTTGTTGCAAGCCTCTTATCTCGCATTTGCGAGATCAGGCATCGCAATTGTGAACCCTGCAGGTTCCACATTTGCAAGCTTCTCATTGCAAATGCGAAGAGTAGCTGGGCCAAGCAGACCTCGCAATTGCGAAGAAATCTTCGCATTTGCGAAGTAAGGGGGGAAGGCAGTGATCGCAAATGCGATCTTTTAGCCGCATTTGCGAAGATTTAAGTTCGCAATTGCGAACACTTCTTCGCAATTGTGAAGGCAGCAGGGGTGTGAGGGTTCTCACAATTGCGATGGTACCTTCGCATTTGCGAGCTTCGCAATTGCAAAGCTCAGGTCACAAATGTGACATCTGCAGCTGTGTAAAAGGGACTTAGACGGGATTTTTGATTCATTTCCCAAATTTTCACAACCTAAACCTCAAGAGGCGAGTTTCCAAAGGCTAGTTCTTTCCCAAATCATAGGTAAATGACTCCTAACTCTTTTCTTTTAATCTTCCACTTCTTTAAACAAGATTTCAACCTAGAATCTAGGATTTTCATGGTGGAATTGGGGGTTCTGGGTAGAAGCTAGAGATTTTGAGATTTGGGGTTTTAGACCTCAAATTGAGGTCGGATTCCAAAACCAATTGTATATCTGGGCTCGGGGGTGAATGGGTAATCGGATTTTTGTCCGAATTTCGGGTTTGGACCAAGCGAGCCCGGGTGTTGACTTTTACAAAAATGGCCTTAATTGAATTCCTTGCTATCATGGGTAGTTCCTAAGGCTTAAATTGAATTGTTTGGTTGATAATTTGCTAGATTCTATTGGTCCGGAGGCTTGTGTGAAGGCAAAAGCGGTGATTGAGCCCTGATTTTGGCCGGAGGAGCGAGGTAAGTGTTGTGGCTAACCTTAGCTTGAGGGATTAGGTGTTATTTTCTTATTTGGTATGTGTTGGTTGTTGAGTACGATGTATAGGCAAGGTGACGAGTATCTATACGTTGTTTTCGAGTCATAACATGTGAGTGAGCTTTATTCATGGAAATGTTATATTTTGATCATATTGTTCATGTGTTGACTAGTTAATCGATAAGTTGAGAAGTTCTTATCATGTTTTATGGAAGTTGGTATTGATGGGGTTTTTTTTACCCAAAGTTGAGATTAGTATTGTGGAATTAAGTGTTTAAGTAAGACTTGTTGTTGCCATTTCTACCTCTCTATTATTGTTGTCTCTTGCTTGGTGAGGTAGAGTGATAAAGCACAAAGGGTGATGCTGTGCACGTTTCTATTATTCATATGGTGAGGTAGAGTGATAAAGCACGAAGGGTGATGCCGTGCACGTTTCAATTATTCATATGGCGAGGTAGAGTGATAAAGCACGAAGGGTGATGCCGTGCACGTTTCGATTATTGATTATCTGGTGATGTTTAGAGTAAAAGCACGAATGGTGATGCCTTGCACTTTTCAGTTTGCTGTGTTTACTTGTTATTACCGGTTCAAGGTCTACTAGCTATTTTAAATTCCTCTGCTGCTGTGATTCTTTATTTAATACCCCTTAGCATGTTTCCCCTCCCGTTAATATTTGTTTATCTTTTTTTAATTGTCATGTCTGTTAGCATTTTGTATAACTGCACAGGTTTATATATGTGTCTTGTCCTAGCTTGATCACTACTTCGCCAAGGTTAGGCTCGGCACTTACCAGTACAAGGGGTCGGTTGTACTGATACTGCACTCTGCACTTTCTGTGCAGATTTCGGTACCGAACCGTGCTGACCCGATTTTGAGCTGCTGCCTTCAGTCCAACAGGAGACCCAAGGTAGATCTACCAGCGTTCGCAGACCCTGGAGTCCCTTCCAGTTATCCTAGTTTCCTGTTTTCTTTTAGTTCGAGGACAGTTGTATTTTCTTTCAACCAGTATGTGTAGTGACTCTTAGAAGTTCGTGGATTGTGACACCAGATTTTAGGTAGTCGTGTATTAGTACTTGGGTTATTATGAAATTCTGCATTCCTTTAATCTCTCTAGTTTAATGGCTGTTATTTTACTGAATTGGATAGTGGTTAGCGTATTGAAGCTTCATCTCTTGGCTTGCCTAGCATCCCGAAAAGTTAGGTGCCATGATCCCGATGGTGGGAAATTTGGGTCGTGACATGATGACAAGATGGTGCCAAAAGCACGCACCTTATTTGGATTCGACAATTCAAGCGTTGTCAAAAAAGGAAAACAGTGCTTACCACATTTGCAGAAGGAGTTATCAAGGATACAAAATTCCAGGTGATAGATACGAACATGGCTTATAATATGATTCTTGGCAGGCCGTGGATTCATGATATGGATCCTGTACCGTCTACTTTAATTCAAGTTATTAAGTTTCCTTCGCAATGGGGGATTTGAAAAATCCATGGAGATCAGAAAGCTTCTATAAGTATCAATTCACTTGCGGATTCGAGCACAACGGACGATGATGCGAATAACAAATAGCAACTACAGAATTCAGTTGAGGACATAAAAACACAAACCTCAACTGAAAATAGACAAACGGACGTAGATTCAAGACCTGATGTCATTCATGAGCCAGAGGAGAATGAAAACATCAAAACAACAATTGAAGAACTCGAGGCTATCACACTTTTCGAGCAGTGGCCAGATAGAAAAGTTTATATTGGAATAAAGCTAAGCCCGGGAATGAAAGGTAAACTTGTCAAATTTTTACAAGCTAATGCAGATTGCTTTGCTTGGTCGTATTCAGATATGACAGGTATACCACCGGAGGTGATGACCCACAAGCTGAATGAAGATCCATCGTATCCACCTGTGAAACAGAAGAAAAGGAAGCAAGGATCCTTCAAAGATCAGGTGATCCAGGATGAGGTACAAAAACTTTTGAAAATTGGGTCAATACGAGAGGTAAATTATCCCAACTGGCTAGCTAATACTGTAGTAGAACCAAAAAAGAATGGGAAATGGCGAGTTTGTGTTGATTATACTGACTTAAATAGAGCTTGTCCTAAAGATTCATTCCCTTTATCGCACATAGATCATTCTACTGTAGGACATGAATTGTTGAGTTTTTTAGATGCCTATTCAGGATATAATCAGATAAAGATGGATCCTTTAGATGAAGAAAAAACTTCCTTTATCACAGACAGGGGGATTTACTGGTATAAGTCATGCCTTTTGGACTAAAAGATGCTGGAGCCACGTAGCAAAGATTGGTAACAAAAATGTTTCAAGAACACCTGGGAAAGACTATGGAAGTCTACATCGATGATATGCTAGTCAAGTCAGCACGGGCAGGAAATCATATCCAATATTTGTCAGACACTTTTTAGATTCTCCGCAAGTTCAATATGAAGTTAAATCCCGAAAAATGTGCCTTTGGCGTGGTTTCAGGTAAGTTTTTAGGTTTTCTTGTTTCTAACCGAGATATTGAAGTAAACCCTGCACAGATCAATGCCATTAAGGAGATACCAGACATACTCACGAGCAAAAAAGAGGTACAGAGGTTGACAGGTAGGATAGCAACTTTGGGAAGATTTATTTCCAAATCCTCGGAGAAAAGTTTCAAGTTCTTTTCAGTATTGAAAAAGCAAAACCAATTCGAGTGGACTGATGAATGTCAACAAGCTCTCAAAAATCAAAAAGCATACTTGTCAAATCCACCCCTATTGGCTAAACTAAAGGATGGAGAAAAGCTACTTATCTATCTCGTTGTATCAGAAATGGCGGTTAGTGCAGTATTGGTACGAGAAGACGAAGGTAAAAAATCTCCAATTTATTATGTTAGCAAATCTTTGTTGGATGCTGAAACTCGATATACTCACTTAGAAAAACTTGCTTTAGCATTAATTATGGCATTTAGAAAGTTGAGGCCTTATTTTCAATGTCACCCTATCTCTGTAGTGACCACATATCCCCTAAGTAATATATTGCATAAGCAAGAACTGTCAGGAAGGTTAGCTAAATAGGCTATAGAACTAAGTGAATATGATATCGTGTACCAACTGTCGACGCCCCCTTTTTCCTCGCGGAATCGGGTTCACGACATTTGGGAAGACAACTCTTTTCCCACTTTGGGAATTGGGTTTTTTGAGAGTTTGGAGAGTCGCCACCTAATGATTATAGTGCATTAGGACACTTTTAGAAGAATTAAAGATGCATACCAGAGTTTTGGGTAAGGGCTTGAAATTATCTCGAGGGGAAGGTGTTAGGCACCCCTCAAGATCCACTAGTGTGGTTCCCGGCCATGCTACAATTGTGACTTTAAATGTAAATGCAAATAAACAAGTACAAGAAGCACAAAAGGTTAAAAGAAGTGCTGAATTTTAAAGGAGCAATTTTTGTAAAAAACGTGCAAGTAGAGGAAAAGGTCAAGTACTTAGTGCAAATAATCTGAAAGATCATTCGAGAAGCGGAAATTGAAAATGCAATAGCTTTAAAGATTCAGAAAATTTTGTTAAACTGATAAAGAAGGAGAAAGGGGTCCTAGGTTTATACATTACATGGATTATTCGCACAACACTGATACTCAGTTGTACACGGAGTGTTATCGTGTAATCATCATCTCCATGTCCACCCTTCCCACCCCGTTAAGGTATTAAAGCGCGGAACGGTATCGTACCCGTCCCAATCCTATTAGTCCCGGGGTATTAGGACTTCTAATCCTAAAGGGGAAGAAAGGGATAGGGGCCTTTGTTGAGTTTAAAGGATAAAATTCTAGCTCGACATTCAAAACAAGTATCAAGTAAAAGGGGAGGACAAGCAAGCATACAAGGCTCAAATTAACCCCAGAAGTCAAACAATCATTTAGTTTAGCATGCCTTGACAAATACTGATTTGGTCTTAGATTAAATTAAGCAGCGAGCGGACTGGTTCAACACATGTATTTAAACAGAGAGTCTGCATTAGGCAACTCGGATACAGTTGTCAGGGACTGACCCAATAGCCAACCTTTGTTTATGAGTTGAAATAAAAACCTAGGCGTAGGATCTATTAATTTCAGGAAAAAAGATGCAAAGAGTTACCAGTAGTTTCAGAAAAGATGCAAGTTGATTTTAGAAAAAAAAGAATTATCAGTTTAAACAAAGAGAAAAGATGCAAACCGATTTTAGAAAAGAGTTACCAATTGTTTCAGAAAAAATGTAGACTGATTAAAAGGTTTACGAGTTTCGGGGGAGTACAGATTGGTTATAGGAAAAAGGTTTACCAATTTTAGCGGGTTTCAGAAGTAGAAAATTACCAGTTTTAGTAAAGACACTAGTTCCAGCAATCGATACTGCTTAAGAACGGATAATGCTATTAAAGACGAGGTTTCCTATAGGCATGCTTTCTATACGTTTACCAATTTTAACACCCTTTCATGACATTAATAGGAGTCTTATACACATGATGTCTATATGCAACTTTGTTATTGAGCCTATAAACGGTTTGCCTAATGACATTTGTATATGCAGAAATGCAAGAGCCTACAGACATGATCTCTATATGTGACATTACAGAACATGAATGTTAAATCCTATAGACATGCTTTCTAGGTGATTTTGCGGTAAAGCTAAGCGTTAAATCCTATAGGCGTGGTCTCTATGTGATTGAACCGGTATTAAAGACCCCATAGCAGGATTTCTAGTTTGAATAAAAATCCTAATTCATGATTTCTACCCCCTTGGATGCAAGAAAAGTAAAGACCCCTACCACACCCTTTTACTATACTCCCCGAGTTCCATACAAAATTATTACAATCCAATAAATCAAACTGGAAATTAAAAGATACATCAAAAGCTAACAGCTAGATCCAAGTAGCCTAATTCAACCTTAATGTCTAATAACATGCGACTGAGCCACTTCCGGGATCCAGATTTCCAAAGCCTTCTCTTTATCCAAGGTGTTTCAAAGTTCCAAGGAATCTCAGGGATTCCAGGCATTGCTTACACCCAGGATACTATAGAATTAGAATAGTGCAGTGTGGAAGAGCCATCTCTCATGCATCCAAGTTCAGAGGGAGCACAGGGGTCCCAAAGCATGGCTTGCAAGAGAGGGGCAGAACTTATAGCTAAGAGTAAGTGCAAAGTGAACAGGGAATTGGGGAGCCATGACAGGTGTTGGTCATAACTAGCAACAAAGTACGCTGGCACACCCCTGACCACTTGTTTGGTTGAACAAGTTAGGAGCAGACCTTTTGAAGGTCAGACCAAAGTCTAGATAGTGATTAGGACACTATCAGACCCCAGTCCAGGGCTCAGACACATAAAAGGGGAAAAGGGAATGGGCATTGATTGAGTTTGGGATTCAAAGAATCCAGTTCAGGATCATAGGCAGCAAATTGGAGTGTTGTTATGCCCTGAACCATAACTCACATACAAAGGGTAAAGGGTAAGGGGATTCACATAGGAACAATAATCACAAAGTTGCAGAAAAACAGTAAAGGAAAGCATAACAGAACTAGGATGTGAAACACATAGTGGAGGAGCAGTATTTAAACTAAGATGGACATACCAGTTGCAAAGTAAGAGAATAGCAGAGTAACCACAGCAAGCAAACAGCAGAAACAACTCAGGTTTTCAGCAGAACACTTGAAGATTCAAGGAGAGCTTAAAGGGTATTTCAGAAAGCAAAGAGGAGAAGTACACAGAACTGGTCTGTGTATTTGAGAGAAGAAGGGAGTAGAAAGCAGATTGCCTATTATTGCTTGATTGTTACTTACTCATTGTTACTGCCCTTTTGAAAAGGGGAGGGCTGAGCCCTTTATATAGTTTTGAAAACAGGTGAGGTAGGCACAAAGGTATAAACATAGAAACTAATCAAATTAGTATCAATCAGGGTAGACAGACTCCTTTAATTAAGGGTCTAGTTCAGACGACTAAGAAGGAAGAGAGAATGAGTTTATTAAGGCTAAATTAAGGTAAAGAGACCATATGGTGCACAAATAAGGTCACATACACAATTGGATATTTAAGGAAAGAGGGCACAGTAGTAAGAATAAGGTATAAGTTTAAAAATCAGTCAAAGGATCTCGGCTCCAGTTGTAAATCACAAAGAGACTGAGATAATTAAGGAAGTAAATAATTCAAACGTTGGTACAAGATCACAGAAGATACAGGATCAATTATTTAAGGAAAACATCAGTAAGGTAAAAGAGGTTCAATCAAGAGAAAATTAGTGACGAATTTCTTAGCCTGATTAAAGGAATTTCGAAAATAAAACTTTGAAAGGGAAGCTTATATATAAGCATGCAATTCAAAACAAAGAAGAACAATGAGAGTTTTTTCCATAATCATAGGCAAATAAGTTCACAAGTTCGATTACAGACTCGTCATGAGTCTGTAAACCTAGGTTTTCAGAGTGAAACCCTAGTGTCTTTCACTTCAAAGAAAAGAAAACCCCCCAAATCTTAGGGTTTCACATGGAGTCGGAGGTGAGGGAATCGTTCAAAGTCACAGAGATAGGCAGATATGCACAAACAGAAGTAAGAGGAAATTACGAGTTTTAAGACGAAGGTAGGCAAGAGCATGATCAACAGAACTCAGAAACAAAATCAAAGCATGAGCTTAAACACATAAGCAAAAGCGAGTCAATAACCTAGGCTAACATGTGAACAAAAGAGGTAAAAGAATCTCCGTAAAAGATCCATTAAGAAACACAAGAGCATGCTTGAACATAACAAGGGATAAAACAACGAGCATGAACACACATAAAAAGAGTAAAAGAATCAGAAACATTTAGAAAACCCTAAAAATAGGATTCGAACAGTTTTGAAAAGGGAAAATTGGGGAAAAACTCTAAAATGGCACACACAGCATAGATCTAGCATAGATCTAGACGAATAAGCGAAAAAGGAACCTCGATTAGGCTAGGGTTTCTAAGAACCCAAAAGGACGAGAAGGCTTGGAAGTCTCGAGAATGGTTCTAAGCTAGCAAGGTCGAATCCAGGCTCGAAAGGCTGAGATACGCCGGAGCAAAGCCGTAAACGGCCAAAGAAACTCGAACCGGCCAGGGTCTGGATGAAGACCTTCAAGGTCTAGCCTCGAATCTTCAATGAGCAAGCGTGTGAGAGCAGGAGATGGTGGGTAGAGGTTGTCCATGGCTAGATTAGCCATGGATTCTGGAGGTAGGTGGATATTAGGGTTTCAGAGGTTGAGAGGGTTCGAGAGAGACGAGAGGAACCAGAGGCGGCGGATTTGGGAGAATGGGGATAGGGTTAGGGTCGTTTGGGAATTAAAATGGTAAGGAGGAAATGTGGCCGTTGATCATTTTGATCAACGACCTAGATCAAAAGGGAGCCGGACGGGTAAAAATAAACGGGCCGTGGGTCGGGTTAATTAAGAAATTGGGTAGGGAATTTTGGGTCTGATTTGGGCTTAAGATTGAGGTTAATTTCGGGCTAAAATTGAAATGTAAAGGGCTAACTCTTAAATAGCCACTTTTCCCTTGATTTAATTTATAAAAAATAGCAAAATAATTTCTGGAAATAAATCAAATGTGATAAAATGATTAATGATACATAATTATCAAATTAAAAATACTGGAGTCAATTTTATAAATATAATTACAATTGAATCTTTAAAGAGGCTAGTATTGCAATTATATGCAATTTGGTTTTAAAAATGCCAAATGAATTTTAAGAAATATGCAAAAATCATGTTAGCTATGTTTTGATGTAAATATGAGAATAAAATAAATCGTTCACCAAAATGACAAATTTCGGGAATAATTATTGGATTTTATGGTATAAAAATAGGCAATAAATTGGTTTAAAAATCATCAAAAAATATCAAAACTCATGGGTGTGCTTATATATGCACAAATATGCTATTTAGGAAGTATTTTGGGTACGAAAAATACATAGGGAAAAATTGGGTATCAACACCAACCTAGAACTGCAATAAAATCGCAAGTTTTAGCAGATTTTGTGGCAGATTTAAATGCAGGGATAGTTCCTGAAGCAGAAAAGGAACTACAGGTATTCACCGGATCTAATCCAGGTACTTGGACCCTATTTACTGATGGCTCCTCGAATGTAAAAGGAGCGGGTTTAGGCATTGCTCTAATCCCACCTTCGGGGGAAACCATAAGGCAGGCAATAAAGTGCCATCCCATTAGTAACAATGAAGCAGAATACGAGGCTGTAATTGCAGGTCTGGAATTGGCACGAGAACTCGGAATAGAGCAGATTATAATCAAAAGTGATTCGCAGATGGGAATTAATCAGATGCAGGGGACTTGCATAGCAAGAGAGGTGCGAATACAATAATATTTGGAAAAGGCACGAGAATTAATCAGACAATTTCAATCGTGGAATATCGTGCAAATACCCAGGGAAGAAAATGCGGAAACAGACGCACTAGCTAATCTCGCAGCTATTGTAGAAGTAACGAATACGGAAAATTCTACCGTAATACATTTGTTTCATTCGGCACTCGACCAAGATAAAAATAAGGTAAATTTTAATAATTTAACTTGGAACCGAGAAACGAATTTGTTAATTTTCTACAATACGGACTTGTACCTGAAGACATGAAAAAGGCTCAGTCACTTCAACGAAATGCTTCCCATTACTGTTTGGTTCATGGAAACCTGTATCGAAAGATGTTCGGAGGTCCTTTATCAAGGTGTCTTGGACCTTCTTAAACAGAATATATGATTAGAGATGTAGATGAGGGGCACTATGGAAATCATGCAAGAGGAAGATCCTTGGTAAAAACTCTAATAAGAGCAGGATACTATTGGCCAAAAACTAAAGATGATGCGGAAAGTTTTGTGGCCAAGTGTGACAAATGCCAACGATATGGCAATAACATGCATCGCCCAGCGGAGCTATTACATCCGGTTATTTCACCATGGCCTTTTACGAAGTGGGGGATGGATATCGTGGGTCCACTACCGCAAGCTAAAGGAAAGGTACGATTTTTGTTAGTTTTAACGGATTATTTTACCAAGTGGGTAGAAGCAGGTGCCTTCAAACAGGTGCGGGAGAAAGAATTCAGGGAATTATGCCGGTTCAGAGTTCCAAAAGAAATCGTATGTTACAATGGCTCGCAATTCATAGGCACGAAAATCACAATTTTTTTTCAAAGTTGGCATATTAAAAGGATAACTTCAACAGCTTACCACCCTGTGGCTAATGGACAAGCCAAATCAACAAACAAAGTTATTATTAAAAACCTGGAGAAAAGATTAGAGGAGTCAAAAGGTAAGTGGCCTGAAGTGTTACCAGGAGTCTTATGGGCTTATCGAACGATAACAAAAATAGGTACGGGAGAGACTCCATTCTCACTTGTTTATGGTGTTGAAGCCTTAATCCCAGTTGAAATAGGTGAACCAAGCACAAGATATACACAAGCAACTGAGGAATCAAAAGAGGATGAAATGCGAATAAATCTTGATTTGCTTGAAGAAAGGAGAGAAACGGCTCTAATAGGAATGGTAGCTCAGAAACAATTTATTGAGCGATACTACAACCAAAAAGCTCATATTAGATACTTCAAGATTGGGGGCTTCGTCCTCAAAAAGGTTTTTCAATCAACAAAAGCAGCAAATGTAGGTAAATTGAGTCCAAATTGGGAAGGACCCTATAGAATTCGAAGCATTGCTGGAAAGGGAGCATATGAGTTGGAAACAATGGAAGGAAAAGTACTCCCATCAAATTGGAATGTTGTTCATTTAAAGAAGTATTACTTCTAGGCAAAGGAAGTATCCACGGTCAGGTATCACTCACATATGATTTAATTTTGTTCTTTTTAATTATACTAACCATTTTAGATGATAGGCAAAAAGCTAGACCTTACCAAATGAAGATATTAGACCTGAAAGACATGAGGAATACTGAATTATTCCTGGTTTAGGTTACAACTCTTCAGATGGAAAAAAGGGGTTAAGCAGTCATCATCTAAATGTATACTTCCGAGTCCCGTGTGTATTTTCCTTTACAGGGAATGGACCAAAGGAAGAAACAATCCAGTGGGACTATATATATACGAAGAGGTAAAGAAGACAAAATGTCATAATTCAAGCCTGAATCCTAAGAGCCAAAAAAATCAAGCATTCGAAAATCTTTGAAGAAACTCGAAAAAAGGACACAAGATGGATACAAGATATACTCCAAGTTCTTATGAGTTTTTAGGTTAAGGTCAATAATTAGTCACGGGATAATAGACACGGAATTTTGAAACCTGTTACAAATAAAGCAGTTGTCAAAGAGTTGTAAATGTTGTATTACATAAATGAAGAATTATGTACAAAATTTGAAAGTTCAAAGCATAAAACTTCCTCAAATTATTTCTTTTTCTACTTCTTTCATATATTTACACCAATTTGAAGATGAGCATCATCTTCATCAGCGTCGCTTATAAAAGGGCCCTCTTTTATTAAAATTTCGTGCCCATCAGAATCACGGACTTTAAAGCATTTTTAATGCAAAATTGAATGTTAAAGAGTGGAACAAAAACTCAAACATCAAAATAGGCGGAAAGGAAAGCCGAAATTTATATAATAAACTTTGCAAAAAATAAGGCACTTGTTTGTCATCAAACCCCAGAACAAGATATGGGTAAACCAATAACTATTCCAAAAAGAAATGAAAAACTTCCCACAAAAAAGTTCTAAACAAAACCATCAAGTAACAGAAAATACTAGGAGGCGTCATCCACTGGAACATCAGTAACGGGAGCATCATTGACGGAAGTAGAGGGGTCAGCTTGAGAAGAAGAGGTTTGAATATTAGCTTCACCAGGAGCAAGTCCATCATCCTCGGGAATTCCATCTTTAGGTGAAGGAAAACTTTGACTCTGCTAATTTTTTCGATTGCCTCTTTAGCTTTAGCAATCTCAGCGTTAAGGTCCAAACCCTCCTGGCTGGCTTCCATTAGAGTCTCGAGGCGAGTATTCCAAAAAAGCTCTACTCACTTCAAGTGACAGCTTATCCTCGAGAGCCTCATAGTCTTTCTCCCACTGATCAATCTCGGTTATCAACTCCTCCTTCTCTATTAAGAAGCATAAAAAGCTACCTTCAAAGGAGTAAGGGAACTTTCCAAGAACATAACCTTATCAATAGAGGCACGAAGATCTTCTTGAGTTTGAGTAAGTGTTTGAACCAACTCTCCCCTATAAGCCTCTTTCTGGTTAAGGAGTTCCCTCAAACTCCTTATCTCCTCGGTTGCCTTTGAAAGCTGCTCAGCAAATGAGGACTCAAGGATATCCTTATCCTTACCAATTTGTCTTGAAGAATCCTTATCACTTGTTAACTCAGAAGCGACCACTTGAATTTGTTGCTCTAAGGCATCCTTCTCCTCCGCCAACACTTCCTTTTTCAGTTGAAGACCTTCAAATTGCTCTTTCCAATTATCAGCCTCGGTGCGATAATCAATAATTTGTTGGTCAGCATGGACAATCCTTTTCATTAGCTCAGTACCTATCAAATTGATCTATAAAAAAAAAAGAAAAGAAAGTGTTATGGATAACATGAAAAGAGAAGAAAGAGGGTGTAAAATCAAACTCGAACCTTTAGAGATGAATGAACAATATCATTCATCCAAGTCAACGAACTGTGACTCTCCAACTTTGCCTTCTCCATGGGGCCTAGTAAAGGCTTCAACCATACGTCAGCTTGACCCGACTTCTTCAATAAGTTCCCGCCTTCAGGAACCTCGACAATAATTTTCTTCATCCCCTTCTTGCTAATGGAGGGATCAACCTCTATGTGAGAAGTAGTAGCAGTTGAAATGGCAGATGAGGTGAAAGCAATCATGGGGGGAGCATCGGTAGCAACTTCAAGTAAGGGAACTCGAGTAATCGGGGACTGACGTTGGAAAATAGGTAAGGGGAAACTCCTCAGAAACGGGGTTAAAGGCTCCCTCACTTCCGAATCCATGGGAAAATAACTGTTTAACAGAAGCAGGAGGGGGATCATTCACTTCTTCATCAGATATCACTAACGGGGCACTTTCTGGCTCGTCCAAAGGTCTGGAGGGAGATGAGCTTGATGTAGGGGTAGTTTCATGATTAGAAATATCGCGTCTCCTGACTCGGGGCCTACGAACCAAAGAACCCTCTTCCGGTTCTTCTTCACTCTCAGAGCCACGGGCTCCATCAACCTTTCTTTTCGAAGAAGAGCTCAGAATTCTTTCTTGTGCAAGACTCATGGTAAGTCTTGTGGATGAAACAGAGGCAGGACTGACACCACGAATAGGAAATCCTAGTAAAGTAAAAAGGCATGGTAAGAAACTCTTAAATTAGCAAAAGAGTGAAAGAAAAAGACTAAGCGGGAAAAGTACCGTGTGTCTTAACTTTCCAGCCAAATCTCTGTGAGAGATATTTCAAGATCTTCTCTTTATAGGGGTAACAGATAGTAACTTCTCTACCTAAACACGGAAGTTAGGAATATCCTCGAAAACTTCCATGGTTGTTGAAAAAGTAGGCATGAGAATATATGAGTATCTTTTTTGAGAAAGGAAAAAGACAAGGAGAAATACTTACGTGCAAAAGGCATGTTTTCTTCGCTCACCAAAGCACTAGTGGGAACAGCAACGAAGCGGGAATACCAGCCACGATCTCTGTCATCTTGAGGGCTAGCTAATACTCTTTTACTTTTGGCCACAAGGGAAAAAACTCCTTCACAAAATAATTTAGGGGAGTAAAGATGAAGCAGAAAGTAAAAGGCATATAAGCCAAGTTTGAATAACGAAGGCATGCAACAACTCTCCAAACAATAGGACCAATCTATCCTAAAAACACATTGAAGTAGCGGTAGAATTCAATGATCACTGGATCAATAGGAGGTTTAAAGCCTAGGGTAAAAGGATATGTGTATACGAAGGAATAACTAGTCTGATATGAAGTTATTCTCTGGTTGGCACCAGGAACTAAAATTGGGAAGTCAGGTTTCCAATAATATTCTCTTCGAACGAGAGCGAGAAGAATGGTAGTAATCAAAGTTGGGTAATGGTCAACACGATCAAGGGAAGCCATGGAAGAAACTTGACTCTTCATAGATTCACTATCAGTCACAAAGGAAAACTGTTGAGGGACAATTTCATCAACAGTGGGTTCAAGTAAAGCTTGAGTTGAATCTTTATCTTTAGAAGAATATCTTGGGGTTATAGGAGCCCTAGGTCTATAATAAGATGGATGACAACACTACTTTGAGAGGCGGAACCACGGTTAGAAATAGAACGAAGGCTATGCAGACTACCACCTTTTCTACTTCTAGTAGGAGCATTGGAAGAAACAAACTCGTCGACAATTATAGCTTTGCGAGGATCAGGGAAAGACATGATTATCTAAAGAAGAACAAGAAAGATGTAAAACAAGAAGACGAAGGAGGAAAGACTTCAGAAAATCAAAGAAAGGAGAAGTATTTGTAAGAAGACACGACTATTAAGATCATTATGAAGCGTCATAATGGAACCGTCATTTCGTGATTGATGCGGCTGCAGAAAGGCCCAAAAAAGCGCTGAAGAAACAAATAGCAAAAGCTACGTGGCATGATCATTAAATGGAAGTGATATGCATCGCATGAGTTCAGAAGGATGTAAGATTACATTTGAAAATAGCGGCAGGGAATTCCCGCCATAAAACTTTCCACTTCCCCGAATATTCAGTAAAGAATATTCAAGAAAGTGGGGGGACTATTTGTATTGGTGGTGAAAAAGCGCTACACGTGGAATATTGGAATGCTAACATGGCATGGCAAGTGGGACAATGATACAACGACATGTGGCTTTCTTAATTAATATAGAAGAGAAGGCACGGTAAGAAATACCCACGAGATGGTATCGGGACTAACAGTTGGCAAGGAATAAATAAGGACGGAATCAATAAAGGATAAAGAGAAGGAAAGATACATGAACCGAAAGTAAGTAAGGAAAAAAATTGGAACAAATATGAGGCATTTATATCAATAAATACGCCAGTTGTAGATATCCGAAACAATGGGCAATTAATATCATTAATGCCCATAACCAACCCAAATTATGTGGGAAAAAACGTTACCACTGTATATTCCAATAAGAGGACACAGAATTCTATTTGTAGAGATAGATCTGAGACAATATTGAAATATACTCTTTACTTTTCTGCTTTCTCGAAATTCTCTACCTTGACTTTGCAATTTGTCTATCAATTATTTCCTCAGTTATTCTTATTATTTTCCTTTGATATCGTTGAGAAAGAGAAGTAAAATTTGCTTATCAGTAACCTGCTTTCTTCTAAAATTATATTTTGATCAAAAGACATATTTTTGGTTAAACAATATGTGGGTTGATTCAACACAAATAATCAAAGATATTGGATAAACGAGTGAAAGACAAAATGAATAATCAAACCAGTTGTAGTTTTATGACCCAGCTTGAACTTGGATTGGGCAATAATTTCTGCCTCGGTTGAATCCTTGGTTCTAAGCCAATTGAGAATGAAGAACAACAGTAAAGTAAAAACTTTGCAATAGCTAGAAAGCAGAAAAATAAATTTGTATTTTCTTGGTATGCGTGTTACAATGTGTCTCTTAAAGAAAAAGCTTCCCCTTTATATAGTAGGAGAGCTTCATCCCCAGTACAATTCTAAAAGAGATAAAAATCCTCCTTTCTCGTTAATTACTGATCTGTAACCAACATCGGGTGAGTTCTGCATCGTGATATCTAGTTGGGTGCGGATATCACGACCCTCTATTAGTCGCTTGCAACCATTTGCCATATTTTTCGAGGTCTTGGAGCTCGTTCTGGGTTCGGGTAGTGCTGCTTCATCACGCCCGACGATGAGCACATCGTTCATCAGTTATAGGCCTCGGCACAAAAGGCTCCCATCCTCGATTTCAACCTTGTATGTCCGTGTCCTTCATCCGTCTTCCTTATCGGGAAATCGAGTAGGCATTACTTTCGATTTCACCTGTATATAGATAGTAAACTCGTTTTCCGGAGAGGAGGTTTGTTAGAAAAATGGGAAACGAATAAATGAACCCCGATTTCTTCCCTCGTACGTTATAACTAAGGTGACGGATAAATCAAAATTTCCCATTAGTCGCGTCGTTGTGACTTCGGACACGTGTCGGTCGTCGGCTGGCTGTCTTTGAATGTGAAACGTCATGCAATGATTACATTTCCCTATAAAAGCATCAACCCTCTTCAGTTTTTTCACTTTCCGTTTCTAAACTTTTCCTTCGAACATTCTAGCGGCTTTTAAGTTCTTCAGATCTTCATACATTTTTCATTGAAACTTCATAACTTCATCTTTAACCTTCAAACCTTCACACGCCTTCTTCCAATCTTCGTATTTTTCCAGATTCACAATGGCCCAAACTTCTAAATCTGTACCACAACAAGTGGCCCCTTCATCTTCCCACCCGACCACTGGTATCGAGGAGACCGTCCCTGAGGTGGCTCCTAAGCCTCATATGAAGAGCTTTATACCCGGGGGTTGCTCTATCGGGGATGATTTCAAAGTCGAGAAGGCCTCCGTCCAACAAGACCGAGGCGAGGGAGCATTTAGATACATATGCTCCATCACTAAAGATACCCTTCCCATAGTCCGAGAGGACTGTGGGAAGGCAAAGACGTGGTCGTCCCCGGGCCTAATAACGATATTACTCCTCGTATAGAGGGGTATTTAAGAGTTTGCACTTACCCCTTCACGCTGGGACCGGTAGATCCTGTAATCTTGTCATATTGTAAGAGGTACGAGGTGTGTCTCGGGCAAACCCACTCGTCCTTCTGGAGGATCGTGATCCTCCTACGCCATTTCGTGAACAACACAGAACCTTCTCGGTTCACCCTCAACCACCTATTCCGTCTGTACAGTCCCCGAATTTTCTGAGAGGGACTAATCAAGCTTGTTCGCCGAGCGAGCAAGGCTCCCTTCTCAAGCATCGACAAGGATCGAGACCGAGGCTGGCAAGAAAGGTTTGTTTGGGTGAAAATCAAAGACCTCATCCCTCTCGATTTCCTACCATTACTCGAGAAGTGCAACGCATCTCGTAAGTGTCATCTTCCTTAAATATTAACTTCTTTTCATTATTTCTCTCTTTGCCTATATTTACGGCCGTGCGGCTGTTGCCTGAGTTCTTGATGCAATCCCCCAATTCAGGGAGTGGATTGAAGGGATCTGTAAGCATATGCCATACTCCGAGCGCACATGGCACAAGCTTTGGAAGGTCAAATGGGAGACCCGTTATCATGGTGAGATTCTTCTCGGCATAGTTATCACTACGTCCCCAACTTACATAATGCAAACTTTTTCTCTTCTTTTATAGGTCTGCCTAAGACCATCAAACTTAGGCCTCTGGACGGGGACGAGGATACGTACTTACCCACCGAGCCCTCCATTTTGGGCAGCCCGGGGTTGCTGCGGAGGAGGAGAAGAGTAGGAAAAGAATGTCCTCGAGTTCCCCCGATCCCGAGGCGAAGAGAAAAAAGAGGGCAGCCACCCGGGTTCGGAAGCCCAAGAAGAATACTAAGTCCAGGGTACCGGATCCTGAATTCCTCTACCGGCTTAGGGATGAGCCCGAAGAAGGCGACATCTTTGTTGTCCATGGATAGACCCCTACTGCGGAGTAGGCGACGACCGAGGAAAGGGGCCACAAGGCCGATCCACTTCCAATTTGAGAGGTCGAAGTGGAGATGGAGGTTGCAACCTCCCAAGAAGTCGTTCCTGTTCTAAATGAGGCGACCAGTGTGATCGATATCATCAAGACGCCCTCCTATACCGAGTCCATGCTTGAACCTCCGAAAGGGCATTTTTGTCCAAAAAGTCTAGATTTGTATAAATAGAAGAGTTTCATTTTTTTAGGTCAAGTTTGAATATCAGCAGCTACAGTAGCCGTTTTTCTTTGCTCTCTTTAGTAGTTTTTGCCATTTTCAGCTTTTTGAACATAGATTTCATTATTTCAATTATGAATATGGGTTTAATTATTATTTCTTCTTCTTTTTCTTTTGTTTTAAGCATGAGTAGCTAGATTCTCACTACGATTATGACCCAACCCTAGAGTGTAAACCTAACAAGTGTTTGATTTATTGCTTGTTTATGGTTGGGTATTTATTATTTAGCCTTGTTCTTGCTTTCAATTGTAGAATTAATGGCTGCAAACATTAGTTCATGTCTATTTGACTTGGTCTCTACTTGAGAAAGAGAGACTTGGTCTAGAAAAACTTAGCTAACAAGAATTGGGGTAAATCAAGAGATTGATAGTCCCAATTAAAGGGTTGAACCTAGAGATAGTAAAACTCGACTTGAGCTTTTTATCAATCGTTTTGTTCAATACCCATTTGGACTTGAGAAAGACGAATTTGGCAAAATCACTCTCTTACCGAGAGGTATTAAGTGGGTACTCGAGTGTTAATAGCTATAATACACCCTGACCAACAAAACACGTTTTAAAGTTTACAACCCGTTAGGCAAACACCTAGGTGAAGGTCATAGCCCTAGGCCTTTTATATCATTTGAAAAATAATTTCCTAGTTTAAATTCTTAGTTGGTAATCTTAGTTTAACTTAGACTTAGAAACAACCCAATTTTTTGGAAGTGCAATTTGAGATAATTCAAGCTCATTCACTAAAGTATATACTCCTAAGCCCCATTTGTTGGAGTCCGGAACCGAAATGTTGTCTTTTTGGACTCAAAATACTTAATTAGGTGGAAAAAAACTTAGTTACCAAAATATGTAAAACGCAGTAATGAACGGACGTTAAGGTAAAACGTGTTTCAAAATTGCGTTTTATATAAAACGTGGTTTGAAACCACGTTTTCTAAATTTAGCTTCCAGCTTTCCTGTGTCCCATTAAATGCTTGGGTCCCACTCCCAACTCCAAACAAGATTCCCTCTACACAAATTTTCTCCTTTTGTCCCTTTCTTCTTTCACGTTCCTCTATTTCTGAAAAAAAAAATACTACATTTATTTATACTTTATATCTAACATCACATTAAATAGTTTAGGTAACTTTCAAGAGTTATAATTTGAAAAGGAATATAGAAAAAGCCATAAAATAGAGTAAATAATAAAAAAAAAAAAGATCTAATATATATATATATATAGATAGATAGATAGAAAGATAGATAGATAGATAGATAAAAATCTTTTTGGCTTACAAATATACAACTGCAGAAGAAAGCTTGAAAGAAACTGCAGCCATACACTTTTGCGTATAAATAACAAGTCTAGTTGTATATAAACTAGAANTGCCCTTTTGGGGTAGTAAAATGTAGTGCCTTTTAGCGTAGTAAAATGTAGTGCCTTTTAAGTAGTTTCCCTATAGTTTAAGTATCTCTTATACTCAAAAATACGTCAAAATAACTGATAAATAAAACACAAAATCTATCCAATTATAGTCAACATATAATTGTTCTACCGGGCCGCACATATCGAGCCTGGAACCCATATGTGAATATTTAATTATAAAAATTAATTATTTAATTTACAAACTAACATAAAAAATTATAATAAAACTAACACATACAAGAATTCAGGATATCTTTGTGCTACTGGGCCGCAAATATCGAGCCTGGAACCCATATATGAATATTTAATTATAAAAATTAATTATTTAATTTACAAACTAACATATAAAGTTATAATAAAACTAACACATACAAGAATTCAGGATATCTTGGTGCTACTGGGCCGCAAATATCGAGCCTGGAACCCATATGTGAATATTTAATAATTATATATTGTATAATTGTAAAAATTAATTATTTAATTTACAAACAAACATATAAAATTATAAAGATAACATGTAAAATAATAAAACTAACACATAGAAGAATTTAGGATATCATGGTGCTACTGGGCCTCAAATGTTGAGCCTGGAACCCTTATGTGAATACATAATAATTAAATATTGTATAATTATAAAAGTTAATTATTAAATTTACAAACAAACATATCAAATTGTAAAACTAACATGTAATTAATGTTGTTTAATTTACAGTAGACGACATGGAGGTGCCGCCTATTCATCCCGGACCTTCCAGCGATGAGCTACTATCGTTACAGGGCGATCACAGGTCCACCCAAATATGGGAGGGAGAGTTACTGGCCCAAACTCTCCGCGTCAGGAGAGTGGACGACATGTGGGACTTTCTGCATGACAGAGTTCTCCATCCCCATGTAGTCACACGCCTGTGGGAGACGGGTTTCTACGGGATTTTGGAGACCGGGCGGCTGTAGCTCGATTGGTCTTTGGTCACGGCCCTGATAGACGGTGGCGACCGGAGACGCATAGATTCCACCTGCCCATTGGCGAGGCCACCATCACACTGCAGGACGTGGAGGTTTTACATGGGCTGCCCGTTGATGGACACCTCGTTGCTCTGCCGCCTGGCATGAGAAAAATGACACGTGTGCAGTACCTGGACATGCTCCAGCGGCTCACTGCTTTCCGGCAAGAGGATGAGAATGTACTGGCTGGGACCAGTCAGTTTCCGTTGACGACTATTCGACAGTGGTTGGAGGCATTGCATCCTGACATCAACGGCGATATACAGGATTATCATGTTGACCGGTATACGAGGTTGCTGCTACTCCTTATGTTTGGAGGGTTTTTGTTCACGAACACTTCGGGGAACCTAGTCAGCTTGAGATTTCTTCATCATCTTGAGCTGCTAGATGATTTACCCATTTACAGTTGTGGTGCTGCTGTTCTCAGCTACTTGTACAGGCAGATGTGCCGGGCGAGCATGGGCACCCAGCGTGACGTTGCTGGATTTTTGCTGCTACTACAGGTGATAACATATTCGAATACTCTATTCATTTTAACATACCTAGTAAAAATATATCTTAAATTTTACGTCAACTTTTTATGTTAGGTTTGGGCCTGGAAGCGGTTACTGCAGTTGCAGCCACCTCTACCACCATTAGATCCGGATTTACCACCTCCGTTGCTCCCTCTAGCTAGGAGGTGGGTTCTCCGGCGGGGACATACGCGCGAGTACAAGGCTTGGCATAATCTCTCCTTGTGCAGGGATATCTTGGATTTGCTGGATGGCGCACAGGTAAATGTATATCTAAGTTTACTTGTCATAGCTTCAAACACAAGTTGCATATACTGACGTTTTGTGTTCTTACTTAATAGTTCATTTGGATGCCATATAATGACGCGTTGATAGCTGGCTTGCCCGGTTATTGCTCGGCCGGCCGACTTATGTGGGGCTCTTCCGTCCCGTTGATCTGCCTTGATATTGTGGAGCATCATGCCACTGAGCGGGTACTTCACCAGTTTGGCAGGCCGTAGCTCGTACCGACACCGCCCACCTGGCAGACATACATTAACAGCGGGATGATCATACCAGGGTGGACGACGCATGTTTGGCATGGCTAGAGGAGCAGATCGATACTTGGGACTGGTGATCTGACCTGATTCCGCCCCCCCCCTTCACCGAGCCGGCTGGATACTGAGCATGATTATATGGGCTGGTAATGAGGCATTACCCAACTTTTCGTCGGGAATCCCATTCATCGAGCTGGCGGTCGGTACGTTTCGTACGTCGGGAGGCACAAGGCACTGGTATGTTATTTGGTATTCTTACTTATAACTGTGATCTAACATTCTGTAATTTATATTTTACATGTTGTGTAGGCTATTGGCCTACATTTAGTCCACCAGTTAGGACTGCAGATGCAGCAGCATGCCGGCGAGGGAGCAGTCACTTTGCAAGAGTATGGCCGGCAAGTTACAGAGTTGGCTACCCGGACATTGCATTGAGCCAGAGAGGTCCAGCGCTTAGAGCACGTCCCTGCTTATGTGGCGCCAGAGCACTACCAACGAGGTAGGCCTGTCCCACGATCGAGGGGAGCACGAGGCAGGGCTGTCCCACGAGGAAGGGCTGTCACATAGGGTCATGGGGACCGGCGAGGAGGTGGTCCCCAGCAAACGGGCGTTGAGGCACCTGTTCAGGATGTTGGAGCTGATCTGCCGGGTGACCTCCATCAGCCAGACGAGCATCACAGCAGCATGCCGTCATACAACCTTCAACTAGCGTTCACTCCAGCAGCATCGCAGGTGACCCCGTCAGATCCATTGTTGATCACGGGAACGAGCATTATCGGAGATGATTGGGAGTAGTTCTTTTCAGGCCCATCGACCGCTGCTGATGATTGGCCGACCCGAGATGTGGATGGTGGGCGCCGACTAAGTTATGGCTCATCGTCGACGGGTGCTGTGGATCTTTCACAGGCGCAGGTATGTTTGTATTACTATTAAATTTAAATTTGTTGTTATCTCATTGATTCGCCATAAATAACTTTATAATTTTCTTATTAAGGCTTCATCCCAGCCCGTCACGGAGGATACTTTGTGCGATGCTGAGCAGGATGCGACGGATGCTCATATTCAGGAGCCCGACGAGACCATGGTAAGACAAGTTAAATTTTTTTTGACTTAACACGTACATTACTAATATATATTTTCATAAACTGAGCTGACTTATTCTTTTGTAGGTTGCTGATGGACCGACAGCCCCTTCTACCGATCCTGCCAGCACTACTAACGATCATGCTGCAGCGCATCCTCCAATAAAGAGGCGACGTGATGAGGATGATCTTTTTAGCGTAGCCGGGCGGGATGGGATGCGCCTTAGGCCAGCGGCTGCATTGAAGCACACAGGCTGTAGGACACATTGATTTTCTTTTTTTGTATTTTATGTACGCTATATAAATATTATTTTATGTAAATAATAACAATAATTTTTTATGTTTACATAATATGCGCATTATGTTTTTATTTCCCTGTTTCTTCTTTATTTTAACACTACAACACAAACACAAACATAGAAACTTAACATAATTTAAATTCAGTACAACTAATGAAAACACATGACACGAGAAACATAAAGATAAAGTACTACACTCAACACATACATGTCATTGTTTAGTAACCACCGCCTATTATTCTCTGCTCCAACCACTTAAATTTCTCTTATTTTTTTCTTCTTCCACCTCTTTGAGTTTCTCCTTCAACTTCGCAATTTCTCATTTATATTCTCGTTCATATTCCCACTATTTTTTGGTCAAATCATGAAGATACTGCAAAGATCGTTTGTAGCATTCTTGCTCACAGGGTTCATCAAGCCATACATCAAAATTGCAAAAATTTCCGTTGTTGCCTCCAAACCCGTTCACACACATCGAGTATCTGCGCCCAACTTGACCATCATCCCAACAGTCTGCCATTATACAACGTTTGCCACATTGGTACATACATGCGGTCAGACATTTGTTAAAGCGAAAAATAACCCTGCTTTTATGGAAAGTTTTGCTATTTGTTATGGTTAAGCACAGAAAAAACTAGAATGCGCCCGTTATTTTGTAGGCAAGGCAACACATATAACGTAGTATTTAACCGCGCTATATATATTCACACAAAACGTAGTATTTAACCGCGCTATGCTTCGCGTGTTAAAGATTCTTTCTGATAAAAATAGCTTTTTCGCAGTCGGGCAGCTTTTCAGATCGACAAGACAACATGCATAACGTAGTATTTAACCGCGCTATATATATTCACACAAAATGTAATATTTAACCGCGCTATATATATTCACACAAAATGTAATATTTAACCGCGCTATTCTTCGCGTGTTAATGATTCTTTATGATACAAAACAGCTTTTTCGCAGTCGGGCAGCTTTTCAGATCGACAAGATAACACACATAACGTAGTATTTAATCGCGCTATATATATTCACTTATTTATCAAACATATTCCTCCTTTGACAGTGTAGTTTTCTAATAATTTTAGAGTGAAACTCGAAAGTGAATGTAAAAATTTACCATTTTTTGATCTAATACTATTTTTTATTACATGAACGAGAGGGAGAAATTCATTAATTTACTCAACTAATAAATGTTAAATATCAATAAGATTTAACAACAATGGAAATATAATTTTATTTGATATATCTTGCAACATAAACAAGTACATACACTTATTACAAAAAACATTACGAAAACAAAACACTACGTGTATCCTTGATAGTTGGGCACATTAGATGAACTTGCACCAGGAGCTGGATTACCACCACCACCCAAACCAGCTGAAGGACATTTACGACGGTCATGTCCTGTTTGCGAGCATATCCCACATTTACGCGCATAAACGGTATCACCAACATCCATTTGGTTCCATATACGCGTTCTCTTTTGCACTTGTAGCTTACATAAATTGTCCTTGTTATATAGCATTTTAAATGGTTTCGGCGGCCAATAATTCTCAACACCCACTGGCTGCAACTGCCCACTATATGTGTTTAAGTATGCAACAACACTGTATTGCCTATCAACATAGTTGGTTGCCCCTAGACCTGTATGTTGAAAGCACTTCATGGCATGTGAGCACGGCATGTGGTAGATGGTCCATTTCCCACATGAACACAACCTGCTGGCTTCATTTACGGTGTGTATATTATTCCCCCGGTGTTGATGGATAGCGGTGCGAACTTCAAAAACACCCCGGTCGTGATCATACTGTAAAAATGAATGCTAATGTGCTCGCCTCCTATATTTCTCAAATCTTTTCATCGGTATTGGCATAAATTCAACACCTCTCTCCATCAATTCCGATGCACCTCTATGCCTTTCAACAAACCTCTCCGCCATCTGTTTGAATGTCATCCGGACCATGGCAGTGACAGGCAATCCACAAACTTCAATAACCCGTTGAAAGACTCCGACACATTTGTAGTCAGGGTTCCCCATCGTCTGCCACCATCAGCATGCAATGTCCACTTGTGAAGCTCATGTCGCATCAACCAATTATAGGCTCTTTTGTCTAACTACCGGATCGATTCCATGCGCCTCCTAAATTTGCACTGTTGGTGATCAGTTGCAGCCATCCACATTAAATCATGCAAGTCCTTGTTGGGATATTTCTTCTGTAAATTGGCCTTGAGGTGCCTCACACAGTAACGGTGGTATGCACAGGGTTCCTGCCATTCAGGCAAATACTCTACAGAACTTAATATACCACCATGCCGATCAGATATTAGACAAATACCTGAACGTTGTTTGACAAAGTGCTGCTTCAAGTGGTTCAAAAAAAGCGTCCACGTCTCTTGGCTTTCATTGGCACAGATGGCAAAAGCTAGTGGAAATATTTGTCCATTGGCATCTACTGCAACGGCGATCAACAGCTTAATATCATACTTTCCATAGACATGAGTACCGTCTATGGAAATTACCGGACGGCAATGCACAAAACCATCAATTGCTGGTTTCAATTCCCAGAACACGTATTTGAATATATATTCCGGTATTCCTGCACTCTGCTCAAGCTTCCATTCAACAACAGTCTCGGGGTTAAAGTGTTTCAGTGCGGCCATGTACCTGGGTAGAGATGCAAATGACTTATCCCAGTCACCATAAATAATTTCAATTTGCGCCCGAGATATGCCTTTCTTTTGGTAATAGTACACCCATATTCCCGGTGGATGGATGTAATACACTCTTTGATCTTTTACCTAATGGACACTTCAATGTGTGGAATCAGTTGAAGAGAAATCAAGTCAACATCCAAGTTGAAGTGATTCCCATTGAATGTGTCCATTTCACAATTGTGGGTGCCAATATATTTACCCACTTTCCATAACCCTTTTTCCTTCTTGGTCGCACACAGCATCCAGTGACAACCCGTAAACCATCTACGGTAAACAACCTTGTATACCTCTGGACTTGACTCCCATACTATCATCTCACGACACTCTCTTACGTTGTACATTTTTGTAGCCCTGGTTAGTCGAGCTTTATCGGGAAAAAACATGCCCTTTGCCAGCACCGTTGGTCTTGACTCATCCCACATTGCTGTCCGAATTTTGTCAATATCCCTTGTGAGGGCATCCACATCCGGCATACTTGGAAAATTATCAAGGTAGGGAATATGCCTTGAATGAAACGGCACGTGGGATTCATACACTCTTGGTCTAACAGGAGGTGGAGCATGGTCCCTCGTCAGCTCAGGTTCGACATTCTCTTCCTCCTCATCATCACCCTCGTCAGGGAAGGGTGTGTCAACTCTAGACTTATCGGCATTGTTGTCATAATCACTATTATCTTCCTGACTTTGCGCATCTGCCAAATCTCGAGTAAATACATCATCTACGGGCAACTGAGTGAGGTCAGGACCATCAAGTTGCTCGTTTTCACTGCACAAACAACAAAATAATAAGCTACTCAAATTGATAAATACTTTACATATAGCTATTTCACTTCACTTACAAGTCATAATGTGTTGACATTTCATGATGGACATTATCCTGTTGGTGATGACTCCCGGATGGACCACCGTGATCCAACACACCAAAACTACGCATATTCCAACTGGGCGTGGGTTCATAACTTGTAAAATTCATATCTGGACGGTATCCCCTGTGGAATATATGAGTGTTAATACAAATTCAATACAACAAAAATAAACATCGTAACACAAAGGAAAATTGAAGTTTACCAGTTGTCTTGTGGATTATGTAAAGTAGGAGAGAAATTATTTCCTCGCTCCTCATTCGCCCGTGGAGATAAGTTTAGATTCGGCCAAACTCTTTCAGCCGAAACATGTTGGGCTAAAACTGCTCCAGAATAACCACCCAATGATTGAGGGTTATCCCTGCTTTGCGCAACATCATTATTGCGAACGTCTTCAACCTTCACGTACATTTCCAACATTTTTATCAAAATAAGTTCCCGATATTCATCTGGAGTCCCCAAAAAACTCTTAGAGTTTCATCATCCTCAATGTTAAACTCAGCGTAACAAGCAACCCCTTGCGGAGTCAGAGAATATCGGATATCTTTCGATTATTTTATGATTCACCGAGCGTTTGCTCAACCTCATTTTATTGCATAACAACGATACCAGTCTATCATACTCCATTGTAAGTGGCAACTTAACATGACTCTGTGGAGATAAACTATTGCTCACTGAGTTATTCGCCACCACAACCTCACCCCGCCCCCCTCCTAATATAATGAAACCCTTACTTTTCGCTCTTCAGACATTATGAAAAAAGCTTGAGAATTTAACAACAAGAAAAATTTATCATGAAGTTGGGACTATTTCTGAATGATTTTTCTCAAAACCCTGAATGCATTTAAATAAGGCAATGCCCAATCCGGGGGGGTCAAATTTTTGGAAGTAAAACGCAGTTTAAAAGGGCGTTTTACATATTTGAATGATTGTTATGTCAGTTAAGCGCAGAAGAGTTATTGGTGGGCCCACAAAACATGTAAAACACGGCATTAAACGGCATTTTATATAAAATGCAGTATTAAAAGGCGTTTTACAAAAAATGCAGTATTAAACCACGTTTTACCTTAACGTCCCAAACGGACGTTAAGGTAAAACGTGGTTCATTACTGCGTTTTACATATTTTGGTAACTAAGTTTTTTTCCCACCTAATTAAGTATTTTGAGTCCAAAATGACAACATTTCGGTTTCAGACTCCCATTCATAGCTGCCGGTGTAAAATCGATCCCGACTCCTTGTTGGGTATAACTATTGCATCGACTATTTCATAACCTCAAATAGAGGTGTGACTTGGACGAGATCAGTGCTGCAGGCGCTGAATCGGGTAAGGCTCTAACACTTTAATACTCCATTTTATAATCTCACTTAAATTTTCCTTTGATGTCTTCTTACTAATTCCACTGTTTTGCAGGCATCAGTGCTTCACCATGAATGCTTCCTCCAGTACCGCTTGGAAATCAACCAGCTCAATTTTGAGCTCAAATAACAGGTCCGTAAGAAGGACATGTATAGGATTCTTAGTTAGCAACAGGACGAGGCCCTTAAATACCTCCCGATTCTCCAGGCCGAGCTTGGAAAAACTTAGAAGGAAGCCTCTATCCTGAAACGGGAACATGCCGACCTGGTTGAATAAAACGGGCAGCATCTCCCCTATAATCTTTACTTCCTCCCAATTCAATATAACACCAACAACAACAGGAATACAACAATAAAAACATATATACATCATTTTTCAACCTTATATCCATCACAAATTACCACAAAACAGCCCCACATACCCCTAGCACTTCATACACAAAACCACAACCATAATAGTGTCAAACAATCCGAAAATATTACGACGAATGACCAGCAAACCACCCTGCCATTATGTGTTTCTCCACATCCTTTATCCTCCCAAACTCCATAAAAATGGTAGAAAAAGAGACAACCCAACAGCAACACGAAACAGCCCACAAAACAGTCCCATAAGTTCAGCAACTCAAAATTAATTTTTTAGTTTACTAAAACACGTTTCGCCTTGTCTTTTCTTTCAAATTGAGCAACACAACCAACAGTACATAATTAATCCTCTTATCCACTAAACCAGCCATGAATTCAACTTAAAAATAAGTTTACAACCAGCAAACAGTGATGTAACAATAAACAACATACCACTCTTTTGAAATTCGCTAGGTCTAGTCTTTCCGATCGGGTTATAACTCGTACAAGCATAGATAATGGGAGGAGAAGCATAAATTTACCTTGGACTGAGTAGAACCCACAAAACCTATCCCTTCTTAATCCAAAATCAGTCCCCCAATGTAGTTACAAGAAGGTGAAAGCTAAACTAGCAAGCTGTCCGGGCTTTTCGGCACTAGAATCACATCGTAATACCTGAAATAACCTAGGGTTTGTGTGGGATTTTTGGGGAGGAGTTGCAGGGGTTCAATATGTTTTTCTTGGTATGAAAGATGGCTGAAATAAGTGGGTTGATAATCCCTTAAAAGTCCCCTCTTGGCCGATTTTGGAGCTTTTAATTGAGGCTTCTCCTTTTGGCAAGTAGGTGATACACCTACTTGTCACCTACCAGTCTGCGCAGTGTCGCAAAAACGTGAATATTTCTCTACTCCAATGTTTTATCAACGAACGGTATACTTCATTGGAAACTATACTCATAGACATTGAATTTGGTAGGTGGATCATCCCGTAATTCAATGTACATTGGGAGAAATGCTCAACTACATTTGACCTAATTTTCAGCATATTTATGAATGTAACTTGTGATGACCTTTGCCAACTTTTGTTCCACAACTCGCTTGAATTCAAAATGTAATACACAACTATCATACTACTAAAATAACTCACAAAATAACCTCCTTATCATGTTAAGCACCCTAATATCACCCAAAAGTACATGTTATAACACTCCAGCTTGTCGACATTCGATGAAACTTATTTTCTTCAATTTATTTAGCTTCTAAGCCTTTCAAACATCTTGGTACTTGTTATCTTAAAATTTTTTTTAACCTCCATGGTAACATGATTAAATTACTTTATGTGCTTTCAAAGATGATCTCATTTGTGAGCTCACATCATTCGAATTATGACGTACTCTCAAGTACGAAAACATAGGGTCTGACATCCTTCCCCCCTTTGGAATATTCATCCTCGAATATTCACTGATGCGCTTATCAGTCTCATAACTTATAGCTTTTATGAATATCTTAATACTGCCCTTGCCCTCTAGGCCACTGCTCTATGAACAAATCTAAAGGCTAGGGCATTCCCCCCCCTTTAGGCCTCTTTCTCACACCACGACCTGTGGTCGGAATTCCTCCGATCTCATTATTATTGCTACCTTGTGTCATGCAGCCTGTACGACTGTGTCCTTGTACGGGCGCCTATGAAACTCTTCTCTCACATTTCCTCCAGCTTTTAGCCAATCTCTAGGCCCACTTTGTGAATATATACAGAACTATGGCAAATTGTCCCTCTAGGCATCTGTAGGTGTACTGAAGTCCTTCGCGTGGTACTTTGTCGAACTTACGACCATTGCTATCTTTTGTTTCATAGCCTCAGTTATCTATCCTTCTGTATTTACTACATCTAGGTAGGTCATAATATACCATAACACTTACTTCATTTTCTTATTACCGAGGTTTGCTACCCAACTCTAGGTTACTCTCTCCTAGCTTATCCTATATGTATAAATCTAAGTCCTTTAATACTTCCTCATTATTGTTCATCTTAAGAATGACAACCTAATCTGCTCTCATACTTTTTAACATTTATCCATCCATTGTTGATTTAGCTTAATGTTGATCTTAATCTACCACTTATAACTTGAAACCTCTTACGTAATACGTTGTCGCTGGGGCTCACGTCTCATCTAGGAACATCTTAAGTGATTTGCTTGATCCACTTAGGGACGATACTATACTTCAATAACCGTATTTCATAGCAGCCCAACATGATTCATCTTATGGGGGTATTCTAATCTTGTGCAATTCATGAAATCCATTCTCTTTAAATCATTACTCAATTAAAGGCCTAAACGTTATTCTCTTATCATTTATCACAATTTCACGGTCATTCTACTACCAGGCCAACATTCCATATTTTCTAAATGCCCCTAGTCTTAAACTCCTCTGAGTTCATTTGGGCTATACTGAGCTTTTTATAACTTACGAAAACCATTAGCTCTCTTGTTGTGATGGGTTTAATCACGAGGACTTACCTATTCTCGCCACCTTCTCACTCACCTTTTCTTATCCTTATTCCTGTCTACCTAAAACCTTGTCGCTCTACCATACTTTAGCTTGCGACCTACATATATCTATTTATACTACTCGCAACCTTCCTTTAACTTGCTAGCACCATAGATTTCCTTATGTTATTCTAGAACCTCAAGCGAGACATCATATCGTCTCTAACTCTTCTTTACTAGACCTCTCTATACCTGGAACCCATAAGCTAGAAGATATGCCACTTACGAGACCATTATCGTTTCTGGATAATGAATCACGGCGCTTCTAGCCCTTTATCTAAAATCTGGACTATTCATATTCTTCTGCACTTATGTATCTCGTACCTTCTTAAACTTTACCTTTCTTATCTTTAAATATTGCATCGTATCTTCTGTCACTTTCATAACCTCCCTTCCACATAGGTGGAATTCACATCCACACCTTAAAGATCTACTATAATACTTGGACCTCTTATGTATACACAATCCGGCGGGAGCTTCATACTAACTTCTTATGAGGCTGGTACTCTTCTAACTGGCTTTATCATAGAGTCGTTATAGATTATAGCCGTTTTACTATCTCTCGTGTACCTCTTATATTAAGAGTGATTCTGCAATGTTCTAAATCACGATTTCTATAATCATCGGGGTCTAATAATCAGACTCCTGATTCACTTATCTGATGTAACTCTTTAGTTTCCTTTTCTATCTCAGCCTTTAAGTAGGCTTACGCTATCTTCTGATCTGCGGCTCAGGGTATTAGTTATTACTTTAGCCCTCTGTGGACGCTATAGAATATCCATGATATAACCTTCTAACAATTCAAGCTTTTGTCTGAGATGTGCACTCAATTCGTTCTATTAACTTATACTATAGTCTCCTATACCTGTAGGAATGTCAATATATATTTCCTGCATGGATAACACTCCGAAATCTTAAGTGCATTCATAACATAACAAACACTGCATCATTGATCGAATAATTCCTTTTGTGCCTTCTCAGTTTTGTTTAAAAGTAAGCAATTACCTTCCCTAGTCATTCTACCACTTGTTGCATGAATACTTGGCTTACCTTAGTGCCCACATATATTGGAATTTCGTGCAACTCATATGATCACGAATATTACTTTTGATTTTACTTCCCGTTCATTGGTCGCGATAGGTGCCACTTTCTTATAGAGTGCATACAATGTTGTAGTGAGATTGTTGTTCCAAGATCATTTCTTCTTTAGGTCACTATAGAAGCCTTCTTCCTTCTTTTCTCATCTAGTCTTTCGTTGTAGCACTTAGGAGAGACCCGCTGACTCTTGTAAAGCTGTCAGCTTATTACATCATATACCCGACGGAGTTTTCGATGTGCTTACTCGCCTATAAATATCCTTAGTTACATACCTCCGTGCCCTTGTTCTTATAGGTTACTTCTGAACTCAATTTTGATTTCCCCCGTGGAACTCTCTTTTATTTCCGTAACACTTTTCGGAAACTATAACTACCTCAACTCCTATCTGAATATTTCTCAAGGATTACGATGTTGTATATACGGGATTGAATTCCCTATGCTCGGATTCACTAGGTTTATCTTGGACGATCTGTTGATTTATCTGTATCCTCTTGTCTAGCCATAACTAGGCTCTTCCTGAATCCACTACTAACTACTCGTTGGTCCATTCTCATATCTATATTCCGCGTAATCTCTCTAGGTTTTTTTTTTGTCTTAACTTACCTCTCGCACTGCTCCTAATGTATCAAGTTCCCATTCACACTTATTTATCAATAACATCTTGGCCGGGAACCCTTACTACCTCTCCTCGGCATCGTGCTTGCATAGTGTTCTGGAGTCATAGTATATATGTATGATCTGAATAAATTCAATCTCACTCCTTTCGCCTTTTTACCGCATTCTTTCTTTACTATTCCGTAGTTACCTGAACCACTTAACTCCGACTTAATACCATATCACCCCATCTTTCCCCCTCTAGGGGAGTACTAACATTTAATGCTATGACGATTCACCTACAAATATTTTACCTCTTCATCTTCGGCGTCTTTTCACGTCTTCACTGACTCTTACTCACCTTGCGGTAGCCCTTCTCTACCAGGGATAGCTAAATTTCTTACGTGCAAGGGTGACTCCCAGTGTAACTGGCACACTTAGTTCCTTAAGCTTAACTCTACTCACAGTTCTTTCTATAGGGAAGCGTCTTCCTGAATGACCTTTAAAGGTTATTCTTCTGTTGTCCATTCTATTTTTGCTGGAATACGATCTCTGAAATTCTCACGATGCCGACTATTATCGAATCCTTCGGTCCCTAAATCATGTTCGATTTATCTTGTTTACTAGCCTATGCTGATTTCTATCACTCCGGGGGTCTAACTTAGCTTTTTAGTAATCATGTTGGAGTCACCAACTCATTTCTCGAAATAAGGATATGCTTTATGGAATATACTCTTTTATAGTCTCAAAGCCTATCATCTCTTGTCTTTTACTTCACTTGACCATAGACTCTGTCATCCTACCATATTTTGATTTACCGTTATCACCCATTTAACATACCTTACTCATAATGCTTTATTTACTCTCTTCTTATTCTCCAGCTAATATTTCTGTCTATCCCATTATTCTGAAAACTTCAACAAAACATTGTTTCAGCTTTAGCTCCCTGGCTCAATCCACCATTTAGGATTACTCTAATCCAAGCTGCATCCTGATATCCCATCCTTCTCTTGAACTATATATGTTAGCTCCCATAGGGCATAACTGAGATGGGTGTGGCTAATTGTACATACCTCTATTTCTGTTGAAGGTAACTTAGAATCATTTTATTTCTCTCCCTGACGTGGAAATTCAGATAATCTTCATTAACTAGGTACCTCGTACCCATCTTCACCTTGATTCTGTTAATTGTTGAAACTTATGCTTTTACCTCCTGATACTCCCATGGCCTACAATTCGCGGGGTATGTTAGATATTCCCGTCTTAGGGTAAGTGGGAAATTCGCACATCTGGTATGCACGATTTAATAGGGTCTCAAACAGGGCCACATCGTCAAGAACTCTCTCTCTACTAATCCCCTTACCTGCTGCTATATTAGCCCTCTCGCTAGCTATAATTATTCTAATTGAAAGCATCTCTATATCATTAGCAAACATAAGCTTTGGCTCGAACTCTTATGACTTAGCTCTATAGCACGATTTGGATTTGAAAAAATGGTAACATACTCCTAAATGCCTTGTAGCTTCTTGTTTATATAATGTGGTGCACAACACATCTATAAAAGAGGCTCTACTAGACACAGGTTCAAGACTCCCTAGGACATAACTTCTCTGATACCAAGTTTGTCATACAACAAACCTCAAGAGGCGTGGCCGGCACCTGGTGCCATACTCGGCCCGAGCGTACCACTCTGTAACTGTTAACTCTAGAGGGGTAACCCTCAACCTAGGCCGATGAGGTCATATTCTGAATCATCTAAAAATATCATCTCTCTTATCTAAGGGGTAAACATACCCAAAAGCTCTTGTATATATATATATATATATATATATATATATATATATATATATATATATATATATATATATATATAT